>NC_092265.1:5860000-6065000 GCF_036320965.1 Panulirus ornatus
TAGTTGTGGGTGTGAGTTTGAATGGAAAAACTTGGAGGAAGTGAAGTGTTTTAGATGCCTAGGAGTGCACATGGCAGTGAATGGAACCATGGAAACTGAGGTGAGTCACAGGGTGGGTGAACGGGCAAGGGAACATTGAGGCAAGTGTGGAAAGAAAGTTTCATCCACCACTTCAGTCTTTAAGCAGCAAATAATCCCTTGTAAACCACAATATTCCAATTTGCTTTATCCCTTGCAAGTCTCACATACTCCTGCACATTCAGGCCCTGAGCTTTCAAAGCATCTGCTCCTTCCTTCCACCTCCTTGCTTTCCCCTTTTTCCTTGTTCTTTACACTTCTGACATGTATACCGTCTTAGTCATCCTCTCCCCATGTTCAAATGCTCTTTTCCAAGTTCTCTCCATTTAATCTCGCACTCCAAATAAGCTGTTTTTTTTTTTACTCATAAAACTGATAAACTTGCTTTTATTCACATTTACTTTCAACTTTAACCTTTTACACATTTCCATATGAAAGTAATGGATATTATATGTTTACAATTTCATTTCCTTGTTACAAGAATTTGTTTTCCAATAACACAGTGCAAACTTTATTGCCCAATATAATGCATTCCATAAATGTTTGTATGATCAAATGTTGAATTCATAATTAAATGACGATAATAACAATCAATCTAATGTGTAACCATCCACATACTCTATACTTTTACAAGTCACAATCATATATTCCATGACTCTGTAATGCTATACATACATGTGACTTCCCAAATGCATCACCGAGTCAATGGAGTACTACAGATAAAAAGAAAACAGCTATGCAAACATCAGTAATGTTTATAAGCACCAATGACATTTATGAGCTAGTGAAACATATTTTAAAAAATTATAAATAAATTTTCAGAGATGAAGTATCATTACACATCTATAATCCTATTATATTACAAACCTATTTGATGTTTACTGAAGTAAATATTGATCTGATTGGTTCCTGAGGTGCCAGTTATTAACTATCAACTGCCTTTAGAACTGCAGAAACTTACTGACCAATCTTTGAAGTCAGCTAGTTTGCTTTATTGTCTTACTGAATCCCACCAGCCACTATGAGCCTACATCACCAAAAACCTCATATGCATATGAAGGTGCCTTTTTAGGTGCCCGTGTCAATTTTCTAACTTCTAAAATATATATCAGTTTTGTATAACGAAAATCTTAGCAATGCAAACAATCTTCAATGTTAAGTCACTTGTGCTACACAAATTTTGCTTTGAAATCCTAAAATAAAAATCTTTCCACCCAGTGTTGTCACTTAGTACCAATATCCTACAAAAAAAGAAAAAAATTAAACTCTCAGATGCTTTCCTACATTTTCTAGAGCTGCTCCTCTACAAATGCTCAAATTTCAAAAGAAAATTACTTTAAGAGCAAAATCATTCCTGCCCTTAATCTCCTTCAACATCATAAAATAACAAACAGTGCATGAGCACTCAGTTTCCTGGTAATTTAGTTACACATTCATGAAAATTCCCAACATTCTTTTCATATCAACAATAAATCATGTGGTGTATCTGCAACACATTAAATCATCCCAGATAATCTTGAATTTCACAATAAGCAACAGACTAGCTAATACATGAGTCACCTGCAACTAACAAGACAGTGTTGCTAATCAATATCTCCTTTCCCTTTCCATTTTTAGCACTACATACTTATTAGCCTTGCATAACTTTTTTGCTAGCTAAAATGTATAAGGTCCTACAAAACTAATATAAACATAATCATTGTCAAGGAAGTTTATTCCAAGAGCAATCATTCCTAATCCCTATAAGGGACATATGATATTCACTGTTATGGCATGTTCTACTGCCACACCTAGATGTAGTAATGGAGATTCCTGACAGCTGAATTCTTGTGTCTTCATATTTTGCCTTCAAGAATCTAGTAATAAAATACTTACATAACATGAGGTCTAAAAAGATAATGTTTACATAATGATATAGGATTCTTGACATTCAAAAGATATTTAATCATGTCTTTCCATGTCACTATACTGATTAACTTTTCATTTTGTCAGATGCTTTACTAAATTACACACTTTGGTTCAAAATTCTTTTGTCTACATTATGAACCACATTGATATATTAGATCTATAGTATTTCAAGACTGTGATACAAACAAATTAATCTGCTTAGAAGGGCACACACAGTCTTTCACTAAAAAGATCTCGCATCACAAAAGGAAGAGTAATAAACAGTGAGGAAGATCATGGGAGATTTTTTCCTTTTACTTTCAGCCAATCACAAATAGTCACCAAGTTCTCAAGAAAATGCCATAAAGACTTGGGCTTTTACCTAACTGAAGTGTAAGTCTGATATTCAGCGGGTTGACTACTAAATGTGATTGCAAAGAAACAGGAGAAGGTACATAACCCATGCCAATGCAAACACTGCACATTATTCAGCTTGAAGTACTCCATTTACGTCTAGTCGTTTGAGACAGTAGAACCAAAAGAAGTTTTTTGATACTATCAGTGCTATGTTTTCACTGGAAGTGTGTCACCAACACCTTTGCACCTTTGGCAATGTCATATGCACATTGTATAACCTGCTGGGTAACAAACTTTGGATCGAGAGTGTGTGCATGAGAAGCAATGTGTCCACGACACTCACTCTGCAGCCTACCAGCACTGCTCACCAGCTGGCGCAGTGCTCCTTGCACCCCAGGAGTGCACCGACCCTACAAGAGGGGATAGAACATCACACAATATTAGATAAATATATATATAAATAATTTTTCATTTATTCATTATACTTTGTTGCTGTCTCCCGCGTTAGCGAGGTAGCACAAGGAAACACGAACGAATGGCCTAATCCACCCACATGCACATGTATGGAAAGGATCACAATTTTGCGCTTGATTAAGTATATTCCTACGAGTCCACGGGGAAAATGAAACACAATAAGTTCCCAAGTGCACTTTCATGTAATAATCACATCATCAGGGGAGACACAAGAGAGAAATATAACAGTCAGTTGATATACAATGAAGAGACATAGCTCGGATGCCATTGGTAAACGTCTTGGATAATCGCATGTTTACCAAATGGTGTCCTAGCTACGTCTCTTCGTTGTATATCAACTGACTGTTGTATTTCTCTCTTGTGTCTCCCCTGATGATGTGATTATTACACGAAAGTGCACTTGGGAACTTATCATGTTTCATTTTCCCCGTGGACTCATAGGAATTCACATGTATATACATAAACGCCCACACACGCACATATACATACGTATACATTTCAATGTATACATAAATATACATACATACACAGACATGTACATATATACATATGTACATCTCAATACATGCTGCCTTCATCCATTCCAGCCGCCACCCCGCCACAGACAAAAGAATGGCCCAACCCACCCACATACAAATGTATATACATAAACGCTCACACAAGCACATATACATACCTATACATTTCAACGTATATGTACATATACATACACAGACATATACATATATATGCGCACATATCCATACATGCTGCCTTCATCTATTCCCGCTGCCACACATGAAATGGCACCTCCTCCCCCCGTGCATGTGCGAGGTAGTGCTAGAAAAAGACAACATAGGCAACATTCGTTCACACTCAGTCTCTAGCTGTCATGTGTAATGCACTGAAACCACAGTTCCCTTTCCACATCCAGGCCCCACAAAACTTTCCATGGTTTACCCAAGACGTTTCACATGCCCTGGTTCAATCTACTGACAGCGTGTCCACCCCGTTATACCACATCATTCCAATTCACTGTATTTCTTGCATGCCTTTCACCCTCCTGCATGTTCAGGCCCCGACTGCTCAAAATGTCTTTCACTCCATCCTTCCACATCCAATTTGGTCTCCCACTTCTTGTTCCCTCTACCTCTGACAAATATACCATCTTTGTCAATCTTTCCTCACTCATTCTCTCCATGTGACCAAACCATTTTAATACACCCTTTTCTGCTGTCTCAACCACACTCTTTTTATAACCACACATTTCTCTTACCCTTTCATTAACTCGATCAAACCACCTCACAGCACATATTGTCCTCAAACATCTCATTTTCAACACATCCGCCCTCCTCTGCACAACCCTTTCACCCATGCCTCACAACCATATAACATTGTTGGAACCACTTTTCCTTCAAACATACCCATTTTTGCTCCGAGATAATGTTCTCGCCTTCCACACATTCTTCAACGCTCTCAGAACCTTTGCCCCCTCCCCCACCCTGTGACTCACTTCCGCTTCCATGGTTCCATCCACTGCTAAATACACTCACAGATATCTAAAACATTTCACTTCCTCCAGTATTTCTCCATTCAAACTTACCTCCCAGTTTACTTGTCCCTCAACCCTACTGAACCTAATAACCTTGCTCTTATTCACATTTACTCTCAGCTTTCTTCTTTCACACACTTTACCAAACTCAGTCACCAACTTCTGCAGTTTCTCACCCAAATCAGCCACCAGCAATGTATCATCAATGAACAACTGACTCACTTCCCAAATCCTCTCATCCATAACACACTGCATGCTTGCCCCTCTCTCCAAAACTCTTGCATTCACCTCCCTAACAACCCCATCCATAAACAAATATATATATATATATATATATATATATATATATATATATATATATATATATATATATATATGTGTGAAAATAATGATGAAAAATACAAAATTCATATATTCTATACAAATTAATCATATTAGTGTTTGAGTTCATCTAAGTGATACTGATACATCAATTATATTAATGGCAAGCCCTGCTAATTATTTCATTCAAATGAAAAATATAAATTTACCAGTAAACAAAAATAACTGCAAAATAAATGTACATACCACAAGCATGAGCTACCATTAATAGAGCAATGGTATAAAATGCAAGAATACATTAAGCATTTCTAAAGGTAGCATATTACCTAAAATATGATCTGATGTACAAAAAAAATATACAGGAGGGAATATCATACGGCCAATGTAAACTTGACTAAAATCTTCACAGCACAATCAAATTAATTCCAATGATGTATTGTGACAAGAATGAGAGGTCTTTCAAAAGAATTCATAACTTACTAGGGAGCACTGCAAGCTTTCTTTACAATCTTTTCAAAAGACTTTTCACTGGATGTAGCAGAAAGACAAAACTGTCAACATTAACCATCTACTGCCTCACCTTTTGAAAAACTCCTTGATTCCTCTAAACATATTTTGATTTTCCTGTTCACAAACAGACACATTAAAATCATGGATGCTGAGGAATGCAAAAACATTGGTTTAATCAAGGTTTTCTGACATGTAATACACATGTGGGAAAAGTAAACAGTTGTACATTCTCAACCTCACTCAGAGAAGAAAAACCTTCTACCATAAAGTATACCTTCAACAAAAGGAACATGATATAGAAATTATGGAACAGGGTACTTTAATCAAGTGAAGGGTACTATGATCAAGTGAACACTTGCAGAGGTAGAGATGCTCAAAATGAACTATTTTGTAATTCTGCATGCATCACCATGCTCTGGATGCAAGGAAAGGCAAATATGACAATATAAACCTCATGACAGCTTTTACAAGATAACTCTGCATATATGGAAAGGCATACAAGATAATGAGAGCCTGATAACAGAATCTAAGTTTTCAAAATTCAGTCGATGTAAACTTTGACTAAAAAGTTCATTTCTTCTTTTGTTTTTGTATAAAAGATAACAGAATATTATCAGACTTCATATCCTACATTATACTATGCTTTTATCTTCAAAAAATTCAAGGGTGAATATAATACCAATCACAAGAAACTGAATATATGTAACCACTTCATAAAAAGGCTAGTTTCCCTACTTTTCTGCAGTATATGAATTAGCTGTGTTTCAAAGCCCCAATGTGTGTGTGTGTGTGTGTGTGCGTGTGTGTACACTAAACTCATATATCATACTTGTTATATGAATCACATACAAGGGGTAAAGGAGCTGGGAACCCTCCCTCTTGAATTATCACTTTCCAAAGAAAAAGAACAAAAGAATGAGTGAAGCAGGATTTGTCCTCAATGAATGAAGGCAAGTACGTATAAGTCTGTGTATGTATATGCTGATATGTATATGTATGTATATGCGAGTGTATGGGCATCTATGTACGTGTGTATTTATATATTTCTATTTCTTATTCTTTATCATACTTTCTCACTGGCTCCCGCGTTAGTGAGGCAGCGCAAGGAAACAGGCAAAAGAATGGTCCAACCCACCTACATACACATGTATATACATAAACGCCCGCACACGCACATATACATACCTATACATTTCAACATATACATACATATACATACACAGACATATACATATATACACGTGTACATATTCATACATGTTGCCTTCATCCATTCCCATCACCACCCCATCACACATAAAATGGCACCACCCTTCCCCAGCATGCATGTGAGGAAAAGACAACAAAGGCCACATTCGTTCATACTCAGTTACCAGCTGTCATGTGTAATGCATCGAAACCACAGCTCCCTCTCCACATACAGGCCCCACGAAACTTTCCATGGTTTACCCCAGACGCTTCACATGCCCTGGTTCAATCCACTGACAGCACGTCGACCCTTGTATACCACATTCTTCCAATTTACTCTATTCCTTGCAAGCGTTTCACCCTCCTGTATGCTCAGGCCCCAATTGCTCAAAATCTTTTTCACTTCATCCTTCCACCTCCAATTTGATCTATCACTTCTTTTTGTTCCCTCTACCTCTAACACATATATCCTCTTTGTCAATCTTTCCTCACTCATTCTCTCCATGTGACCTAACCATTTCAATACACACTCTTCTGGTCTCTCAACCACAATCTTATCATTACCACACACATCTCTTACCCTTTCATCACTTACTCGATTAAACTACCTCAAACCACATACTGTCCTCAAACATTTCATTTCCAAAACATATCCACCCTCCTCTGCACAACCATATCCATAGCCCATGCCCTGCAACCATATGACATTGTTGGAACTACTATTCCTTCAAACACCCATTTTTGCTGTCCAAGATAACATTCTCGCCTTCCACACATTCTTCAATGCTCCCTGAACCTTTGCCCCCTCCCCCACCCTGTGACTCACTTCTGCTTCCATGATTCCATCCACTGCTAAATCAACTCTCAGATATCTAAAACACTTTACTTCCTCCAGTTTTTCTCCATTCAAACTTACCTCCCAATTGCCTTGTCCCTCAATCCTACTGAACCTAATAACCTTGCTCTTATTAACATTTACTCTTAGCTTTCTTCTTTCACATACTTTACTAAACTCAGTCACCAACTTCTGAAGTTTCTCACCCGAATCAGCCACCAGCGCTGTATCATCAGCGAACAACAACTGACGCACTTCCCATGCCCTCTCATCCACAATAGACTGCATACTTGCCCCTCTCTCCAAAACTCTTGCATTCACCTCCCTAACAACCCCATCCATAAGCAAATCAAACAACCATGGAGACATCACGCATCCCTACCACAAACAGACATTCACTGAGAACCAATATGCATGAAAAAGAAATTTACTTCCATCAATCAAACTTAATCGCCGTCCCCCGTGTCAGCTATTTGTGGGTAGAAGTCTGGGTTATATTGCTTTCTAAGTCCTTATGATAAGTGCTTTTAGCTGGCTTGCTTGGAGGTGGTGATATAGTGTGAAATAGCATCATAAGGGGATGGGAAAGCTATCCAAGATGAACTCTTGAAGCTTGGTTTCTATGCATTGTGTGTCTGCTAGCCAGCCTACTGACCTTTAGGTTGTGTATGGTTATTCATTATGCACTTCCAGATTAGTCATCTGAAGGAACCACTACATGGAATTCTTACCTGTAAATACTTTGTGCCTTCAACATTTCATTTATTGAATTCATCCATCAATTTATTGGTACCTTTTCCATAAACTTTTTACCATAACATCACAGATCTTTTTTATCCAATCCTCTTTCGTATGCTTCACATGGCTGTGACAATTTAACATGGTTTTAACCATGCACCTTTCTAACATCATACTTTTCTCACATCATCATCCCTGATTCCATTTTCCTGATTACCACTGTAAAGTGGAGACTGTCCATCTCTACTGTCCTCATGTTTTGCATTTTTAACTAGAAAAACTAAAATTTCATATCCAAATACAGGAGATCAAACAAGCACTCCAGTGTATAAGCTTCTCATTCATTCAACATGTAGCTTTTTACTAAGGCTCTCATTTCACCTCCAATTTTCTTTTCCATCATCAACTACTCTTTATTCAAAACCAATCGAACTGACTATGACTCCTCAGTACCTTGTGTCCTTCAAACTTTATGTGATTCATAATCAATACAAACATCAATATGAGAATACACATCTCTTTTAAATGCAAAGCCTGCTCTTACTTCCTTTTATTGTTTACATCTACTCAATAAATTCTGTCTTTTGAAGAAACCTATTATGTTACATTTGGAACAGCTGTTACATGGTGCTGTACCAAAGAACAATCATCCTATTCTATCATAATTCAAGAATGCTATTACTCCAATACTTCACTGTACATTAAAACCATTACAAACATGCTGTGACTTTTGGATTAGTGTTCAATAAAACTCATATGACTCATGTAAGAGGAGAAACATTAAAAAATTTATAATGATATCTCATGGAACTTACCTTACGAAAAATGGCATCCATATCAAGAACTGCAGAATGGATTTGGTCAGCGCAAGGCATGAAAGATTCATGTCGTCCTTCTTGAGCTGAGATGAGTAATTCCTGGATTCTTTTTGTAATCACTTCTGTTTTCCTTACAACCTGAAAAAAGAAAGAAAAAATTAACACTTATGAAACCTTTTAAAGTATTAGCAAAATACCAATAATCAATTGCCTGACAGATGCTTACCTGTGAATTATCAAGTTCTAGAGATTTCCTCTGGTTCACCAAGGATAACCCACCAAATACAGCTGGTAATCCAGAAATATAGCAACATTTATGGCACAAAATGGAAAAACAAGATGGAAAAGACATGCATTACAAACTTCTACCAGTGCAGTATAAGTATAATTTAAGGTTTTCCAAACATTAGCTGAACTATGCCATGAAAAGGTTAAAACATGCACAGTAGTGTCTCAAGTTTTGCAATACATATTCTTTTCCTAAACCAAAGATAAGGGGGGGCAATCTGTTGTAGAAGAAAACGGTGTAGTACTGTGCACAAATGGCAACATGGGAGAATTATGTTTGCTTTGTATATCAACCCCCCCAAAATTACTATAAGCTCTTTGTAGTGGTGGAGCTACAACATATGAATTTATGGAATATTTCAAGTCTAAATATATACCCCAACAGGGTCCCAAGCTGGTGTCTTTGCTCTGATGTCTGGCTAAGGAAAAGAGGGTTTTATCATAAGTTATAATCCATATATCAATCTCCCATTTGAAAGCGTTAGCACACATCATCTCACAATACTATTCCTATTCACTTGGTGGTTAACTGGGAATCCTCTTCTCCACTTTTTTTCTTAATTTTCCAAAAGAAGGAACAGATAAGGGGACCATGTGAGGACTTTCCCCTCTCAATCATCTGTTCTTAATGCTACTTTGCTAACGCAGGAAATGGCAAATATGTATGAATGAACAATTATATTTTCTAAAATCTATTTCAACTAACCTCTTCCTGGGTGGGCTGACAATATGGGAGATTGAGGGGTGTGGTTTCTGTTGGCTCTAGGCTGGGACTTCTCGTTCTTGTATTATCATATTCACCAGACATTCGCTGAGAAAAGGTCAAGTTGTTAATAAAAAAAATTTGATCACTATGTTTTCAAAACACACCAGACATGTTATTGCACCTGAAACAAACTATGAAAAAAGCATTCTTACTCCCATATATCATAGCCAACAGAATAAAACTAACCACAGTGCTAAGCTGGTATGCTGACGTTCTTGCATGATCCATGGTATGGCACGGAGTAGCAACATTAGGTAGCCCTTGACGAGGCTCAAACATACTGAAGGGTCGGTGTGGGGGACCCCGACCGGCTCGCATATTTACCTAGGGATAAATCCAAAAGCAAATTTCAAAACTAGATTCCTTAATTCATCTAGCATAAAAGTTCACAGATAAGGTGAGGATTCCTTGTCCCCACTCCTGCCTTGAATTCTTCTTCTTCCAAGATATGCAGGAACTGTATGTTAGTATTCTTTCTACACTGTCTACAATGCTAATCAACAGATATTTACAGCTTTACTTTCATATAACCCCATACTTTTCTTTCAAACTTGAATGCTGTTCCTCACACCAGCAAGGTAGCACCAGGAACAGACAAAGGTAGCAATTGCTCATATTCATTCTCTAGATGTCATGCAATGAAATTACAGCTCCTTACCCACAACTAGGGACCACAGACCTTTACATGGTTTCACCTGGCTGCTTCACATGCCTTGGTTCAGTCCACTGACAGCACGTTGACCCCAGTAAACCACAGTGTTCCAATTCACTCTATCCTGAGCATGCCTTTCACCCTCAGGCATGTTCAGGCCCCGATTACTCATAATCTTTTTCTTTCTATCCCTCTACCTCCAATTAAGTCTCCCCTTTCACCTTCTTCTATCCACTTCTGACACATATATCCTCTTTTGTCAACTTCTCCCCACTCGTTCTTTTCATAGATATTTATCATGTCTACCCTGGAGACAGGTTAGCAAGTCTACCCTGGGGGTTAGTGAGGCTACCTTTGGGGGTTGAGCATCCATGCCCTTTTGGTAGCCTGTAGGGTTGGGGATGGGAACCCCAGTTCATGTGAAAAAAGTCACATAAATGATGCATGTGGCCTTAGATGAAAAGGACATGCCTGCAAACATCTTCATCAAGAGTTGTAGGCTTACATGGGGAATGTAAAGAGATGGAAGTTGCTGAAACTTTTAGAAAGGGGAACATTAGAAATGCTAGGTTTTGTGTGAGACAAGGCTGTGAAGTAATGGGACCTTTAAGTAGGATGAAGTGTAAGGTGTGATGCCAGGCTTGCAGGATGATATAACCATTATTGAGGGGATTTGGCAACATATGAAAGATGAATGGTGTGAAAAGTTTCCAGACTGCAAGTGTGTCAAAGCAAAGGTAACTCTTTAACAACAATTGCTTTAGAATCTGTGTTTTGACAAGTGGCAAGCTATTATTGCAGAGTTTGCATTTTAGTCCAAGCATTAAGCATCTAAATTGGAAGGAATGCTTTATTAATATGTAAACTGCATTCAAATGAGCTAATAGAACAATATTTGGTATGAAATGAATGATCGGTAGTTAATTAAGAAAAGTCGTAATACTTCACCAAGTGCTCTCATCAGCTTAGTCTCCCAACCACAGAGATTATCTTAATAACAAAAATATAAAGAGAAAAATAATTCTTGCTTATGATAGAAAAGAGCATCATACTGATATACAACAACTAAGAAACACATGATATACTCCATAACTTAATTGAAGAAATAACACATACTTGTGTAGGCGAGTATTGGTAAGTTATCTTACCAATACACTTATGCGGGAAATGGTGAGAATGTATGAAAAAGTATATTTAAGGCTCCATCGTCTGTTCTTGATGCTATTTCACTCAAATGGGAAATGGTGAGCATGTATGGAAAACCTTATAAATATCTTTAATATATCCTTACCATTTTCTGAATAAGCGAGGTAATATCAAGAACATACGACAAAGCCTTAGATGGACAAAATCATTTGGCTCCTTGCTCTGTTCTTCCTTTTGGAAAGTAATAAAGGAGGGGAGGATATCAGGCTATCAGCTTCTGCCCCTCTAAGTAGCCTTCTATGACACACAGGGAATATGTGAGCTGTATTCTCTCTCCTATTCCCAGGGATGATATATATATATATATATCTTTTTTATTATATTTATTATACTTTGTCGCTGTCTCCTGCGTTAGCGAGATAGCGCAAGGAAACAGACGAAAGAATGGCTCAACCCACCCACATACACATGTATATACATACACATCTACACATGCACATACACATACCTATACATCTCAACGTATACATATATATACACTCAGACATATACATATACACACATGTACATAATTCATAGTCTGCCCTTATTCATTCCCGATGCCACCCCGCCACACATGAAATGATAACCCCTCCACCCTGCATGTGCGTGAGGTAGCGCTAGGAAAAGACAACAAAAGCCACATTCGTTCACACTCAGTCTCTAGCTGTCATGTATAATGCACCGAAACCACAGCTCCTTTTCCACATCCAGGCCCCACACAACTTTCCATGGTTTACCCCAGATGTTTCACATGACCTGGTTCAATCCACTGACAGCACATCGACCCCGGTATACCACATCATTCCAATTCACTTTATTCCTTGCACGCCTTTCACCCTCCTGCATGTTCAGGCCCCGATCACTCAAAATCTTTTCCACTCCATCTTTCCACCTCCAATTTGGTCTCCCACTTCTCCTCGTTCCCTCCACCTCCGACATCTATATCCTCTTGGTCAATCTTTCCTCACTCATTCTCTCCATGTGACCAAACCATTTCAAAACACCCTCTTCTGCTCTCTCAACCACACTCTTTTTATTTCCACACATCTCTTTTACCCTTACATTACTTACTCGATCAAACCACCTCACACCACATATTGTCCTCAAGCATCTCATTTCCAGCACATCCACCCTCCTGCGCACAACTCTATCCATAGCCCACGCCTCGCAACCATATAACTTTGTTGGAACCACTATTCCTTCAAACATAGCCATTTTTGCTTTCCGAGATAATGTTCTCAACTTCCAAACATTCTTCAAGGCTCCCAGAATTTTCGCACCCTCCCCCACCCTATGATTCACTTCCGCTTCCATGGTTCCATCCGCTGCCAGATCCACTCCCAGATATCTAAAACACTTTACTTCCTCCAGTTTTTCTCCATTCAAACTTACCTCCCAATTGACTTGACCCTCAACCCTACTGTACCTAATAACCTTGCTCTTATTCACATTTACTCTTAACTTTCTTCTTTCACACACTTTACCGAACTCAGTCACCAGCTTCTGCAGTTTCTCACATGAGGACGTAAAGCATGTGTACGTATAGGAAGAGAGGAAAGTGATTGGTTCTCAGTGAATGTAGGTTTGCGGCAGGGGTGTGTGATGTCTCCATGGTTGTTTAATTTGTTTATGGATGGGGTTGTTAGGGAGGTGAATGCAAGAGTTTTGGAAAGAGGGGCAAGTATGAAGTCTTTTGTGGATGAGAGAGCTTGGGAAGTGAGTCAGTTGTTGTTCGCTGATGATACAGCGCTGGTGGCTGATTCATGTAAGAAACTGCAGAAAATGTAAGAAACTGCAGAAACTGGTGACTGAGTTCGGTAAAGTATGTGAAAGAAGAAAGTTAAGAGTAAATGTGAATAAGAGCAAGGTTATTAGGTACAGTAGGGTTGAGGGCCAAGTCAACTGGGAGGTAAGTTTGAATGGAGAAAAACTGGAGGAAGTAAAGTGTTTTAGATATCTGGGAGTGGATCTGGCAGAGGATGGAACCATGGAAGCGGAAGTGAATCATAGGGTGGGGGAGGGGGTGAAAATCCTGGGAGCCTTGAAGAATGTTTGGAAGTTGAGAACATTATCTCGGAAAGCAAAAATGGGTATGTTTGAAGGAATAGTGGTTCCAACAATGTTGTATGGTTGCGAAGCGTGGGCTATGGATAGAGTTGTGCGCAGGAGGGTGGATGTGCTGGAAATGAGATGTTTGAGGACATGTGGTGTGAGGTGGTTTGATCAAGTAAGTAATGTAAGGGTAAGAGAGATGTGCGGAAATAAAAAGAGCGTGGTTGAGAGAGCAGAAGAGGGTGTTTTGAAATGGTTTGGGCACATGGAAAGAATGAGTGAAGAAAGATTGACCAAGAGGATATATGTGTTGGAGGTGGAGGGAACGAGGAGAAGTGAGAGACCAAATTGGAGGTGGAAAGATGGAGTGAAAAAGATTTTGAGTAATCGGGGCCTTTACCGAACTCAGTCACCAGCTTCTGCAGTTTCTCACATGAATCAGCCACCAGTGCTGTATCATCAGCGAACAACAACTGACTCACTTCCCAAGCTCTCTCATCCACAACAGACTTCATACTTGTCCCTCTTTCCAAAACTCTTGCATTCACCTCCCTAACAACCCCATCCATAAACAAATTAAACAACCATGGAGACATCACACACCCCTGCCGCAAACCTACATTCACTGAGAACCGATCACTTTCCTCTCTTCCTACACGTACACATGCCTTACATCCTCGATAAAAACTTTTCACTCCTTCTAACAACTTCCCTCCCACACCATATATTCTTAATACCTTCCCTGGGGATAGGGGAGAAAGAATACTTCCCATGTATTCCCTGCGTGTTGTATATAGGTCTTCAGTTGTGCATGCCGAATCTATTTACTTTTTTTTCTTCAACTGCTGTGTATAATGAGCTAAATCCTGAACCTATTATCCACGACCAAGACCTAGAGACTATGGTTCAAAATACTCAAAAAAAAAAAAAAAAAAAAAATTCTACAGGAAGGAAAGTACCTGGGGATCCACATCTCCATTGTGAAGACTCTGTGAGATGGTAGATGGGTAAAATGGGGGAGGTGGTGTAGATGTATGAGACGATGGACCCAAGGTTCCACCTATGCCTCCACTGCTATACATGGATCGTAGGCTCATGTTCTCTTCTCGCAAGCTTTTCACCTGTGTAAAAACACAAAAAATCACCATAATACAGTTAAAAGCATAAAGAAGTACATTTCAGAAATAATTACACCTTGAAAATATAGAGCAAATATTACCTCAAACGTTAGAAAAGCTTGTAAGTCATGTGTTATCATGCAGTTTCAAAAGTAATCACTTGCAAATATGCCTTAAATACATTATATGCAAGTGATGATAAATAAATGAATTAATTTGGAATACACAAAGTTTAAATGCAAGATACAATAAAACTATGTAAGAAATAACTTTCAATTGCCAGAACACCCATGTAAACTTTTAATCTGCTTTTACAGCAATGACAAACTGCTAATGCAGGATTATGTGAAGAGAAAACCATGCAAAATTTTTGCATAACTTCTTCCTTGTGAGCAAAGGCCAAGCAGAGGGTGGAGGGAAATGGGTGCTGGCCTCTCTCCTTCTTACTCAAACCACTAAAATCACTTTTTAAGGCACTACTTCACATTTTCTAAGCTATTCTCCTTGACTTCCCTACCAATTACCATAATACAAATGGCAAGTGTTCCTGCTTATTACTTAGGTCATCTAATAATCTACACACTTTCCATGGGGTCACCATTTATCCACAACCTGTAGACCAACAGCTGGTTGATGGAAAATGAAAGGAAAATGTTTTCTAGTGCCCTTCTACTGATGGAAGAGACCTCCATACACTACTATCAATACAAAATGTCAACTGGAAATCTAAACAAGGGTGGTAAAGTTAATTCATCATATGAAAATGACCACTATCAGGTGTACAACGGCTGCTGACATGTATACATTTGTCAGATGATGATGACTAGCATTTATGGGTCAACCATATACTGTACATTCATCAGCATTTCCTTCTTCCTGGATGAGGAGGATGAAGCTCCATCTCTGTAATACTTATCTTTCCTATTCCCAATTTTCCATATTCTAAACATATTCAACCTGAATTTCTGTTAAAACATGTTATCATAAAATTATAAGGACAGTACATGATGATCAAAAAATAAAGAAAAAAATAAAAACCCCTAGTGTCTTCTATCATTTACAAAACAGACGAAGGGTTAATCATTTAGATGTACTCATTACATAAAACAAATTGCACCAAAATAAACTAAGAGGTCAGGTAAGATGCAAAATTCACATACTGGAACAAGCATCACACCACAAGCTTTATGAGCTCTCTGGAGCTGTGCTTGAAGACAGTACTGGGTCATCAAAAATTAAGATGAATCCTAATATATGAAGGGACAGTCTGATGCCTATTTACTCACAGCAGAACTAAGTTCATCTAGTTGTGAACGCATGTGAGCATTGTTATTCTGGAGCTCCTGTATCATAGCTTCACTGGACTCTAGTTTCTCCTTCATCTCTAAGTAGGTTTCAAAGCTCACTGCTGACTCCATTCCTATTACCAGTTCACTGTTTGCTTCACTGAACTGTAAACACAAATTATGATCAGTTATGTACTAATCTACTGAGTTCTTTGTTTAACATCATTAACCTATTAAACAAAATGGCAGCATATTATATACTGGGGGTCTACTATACACAAATTATAACAATAAATCATAAGCTGCTACAGTAGAGATAATTAGTGATAATTTTTCTATGTAAAAGGCTCAGGTCACAGAAAGAAGTCCTCATCAGGGGAGGCCATATATATATATATATATATATATATATATATATATATATATATATATATATATATATATATATGGGGCCTGAACATTCAGGAGTGTGAAAGGCGTGCAAGGAATAGAGTGAATTGGATCAATGTGGTATACCGGGGTCGACGTGCTGTCAATGGAGTGAATCAGGGCATGTGAAGCGTCTGGGGTAAACCATGGAAAGTTGTGTGGGGCCTGGATGTAGAAAGGGAGCTGTGGTTTCGGGCATTATTGTATGACAGCTAGAGACTGAGCGTGAATGAATGGGGCCTTTGTTGTCTTTTCCTAGCGCTACCTCGCACACATGAGGGGGGAGGGGGATGTTATTCCATGTGTGGCGAGGTGGCGATGGGAATGAATAAAGGCAGACAGTGTGCATTGTGTGCATGTGTATATATATGTATGTGTCTGTGTGTGTATATATATGTGTACATTGAGATGTATTGGTATGTATATTTGTGTGTGTGGGCGTGTATGTATATACATGTATATGGGGGTGGGTTGGGCCATTTCTTTCGTCTGTTTCCTTGTGCTACCTTGCAAACGCGGGAGACAGCGACAAAGCAAAATAAATAAATAAAACTAATATATATATATATATATATATATATATATATATATATATATATATATATATATATATGTGTGTCGGAAAGCAAAAATGGGTATGTTTGAAGGAATAGTGGTTCCAACAATGTTGTATGGTTGCGAGGCGTGGACTATGGATAGAGTTGTGCGCAGGAGGATGGATGTGCTGGAAATGAGATGTTTGAGGACAATGTGTGGTGTGAGGTGGTTTGATCGAGTAAGTAACGTAAGGGTAAGAGAGATGTGTGGAAATAAAAAGAGCGTGGTTGAGAGAGCAGAAGAGGGAGTTTTGAAATGGTTTGGTCACATGGAGAGAATGAGTGAGGAAAGATTGACCAAGAGGATATATGTGTCGGAGGTGGAGGGAACGAGGAGAAGAGGGAGACCAAATTGGAGGTGGAAAGATGGAGTGAAAAAGATTTTGTGTGATCGGGACCTGAACATGCAGGAGGGTGAAAGGAGGGCAAGGAATAGAGTGAATTGGAGCGATGTGGTATACCGGGGTCAACGTGCTGTCAGTGGATTGAATCAAGGCATGTGAAGCGTCTGGGGTAAACCAAGGAAAGCTGTGTAGGTATGTATATTTGCGTGTGTGTGGACGTATGTATATACATGTGTATGGGGTGGGTTGGGCCATTTCTTTCGTCTGTCTCCTTGCGCTACCTCGCAAACGCGGGAGACAGCGACAAAGTATAATAAAAAATAAAAAAAATAATATATATATATATATATATATATATATATATATATTTTTATTTTATTTATTATACTTTGTCGCTGTCTCCCGCGTTTGCGAGGTAGCGCAAGGAAACAGACGAAAGAAATGGCCCAACCCCCCCCATACACATGTATATACATACGTCCACACACGCAAATATACACACCTACACAGCTTTCCATGGTTTACCCCAGACGCTTCACATGCCTTGATTCAATCCACTGACAGCACGTCAGCCCCGGTATACCACATCGCTCCAATTCACTCTATTCCTTGCCCTCCTTTCACCCTCCTGCATGTTCAGGCCCCGATCACACAAAATCTTTTTCACTCCATCTTTCCACCTCCAATTTGGTCTTCCTCTTCTCCTCGTTCCCTCCACCTCCGACACATATATCCTCTTGGTCAATCTTTCCTCACTCATTCTCTCCATGTGCCCAAACCACTTCAAAACACCCTCTTCTGCTCTCTCAACCACGCTCTTTTTATTTCCACACATCTCTCTTACCCTTACGTTACTCACTCGATCAAACCACCTCACACCACACACTGTCCTCAAACATCTCATTTCCAGCACATCCATCCTCCTGCGCACTACTCTATCCATAGCCCACGCCTCGCAACCATACAACATTGTTGGAACCACTATTCCTTCAAACATACCCATTTTTGCTTTCCGAGATAATGTTCTCGACTTCCACACATTCTTCAAGGCCCCCAGAATTTTCGCCCCCTCCCCCACCCTATGATCCACTTCCGCTTCCATGGTTCCATCCGCTGCCAGATCCACTCCCAGATATCTAAAACACTTCACTTCCTCCAGTTTTTCTCCATTCAAACTCACCTCCCAATTGACTTGACCCTCAACCCTACTGTACCTAATAACCTTGCTCTTATTCACATTTACTCTTAACTTTCTTCTTCCACACACTTTACCAAACTCAGTCACCAGCTTCTGCAGTTTCTCACATGAATCAGCCACCAGTGCTGTATCATCAGCGAACAACAACTGACTCACTTCCCAAGCTCTCTCATCCCCAACAGAATTCATACTTGCCCCTCT
The DNA here is from genome assembly GCF_036320965.1 of Panulirus ornatus. Taxonomy (NCBI): domain Eukaryota; kingdom Metazoa; phylum Arthropoda; class Malacostraca; order Decapoda; family Palinuridae; genus Panulirus; species Panulirus ornatus. The sequence goes on from NC_092265.1 coordinate 5,878,856, forward strand.
TTCCAAAACTCTTGCATTTACCTCCCTAACAACCCCATCCATAAACAAATTAAACAACCATGGAGACATCACACACCCCTGCCGCAAACCTACATTCACTGAGAACCAATCACTTTCCTCTCTTCCTACACGTACACATGCCTTACATCCTCGATAAAAACTTTTCACTGCTTCTAACAACTTTCCTCCCACACCATATATTCTTAATACCTTCCACAGAGCATCTCTATCAACTCTATCATATGCCTTCTCCAGATCCATAAATGCTACATACAAATCCATTTGCTTTTCTAAGTATTTCTCACATACATTCTTCAAAGCAAACACCTGATCCACACATCCTCTACCACTTCTGAAACCACACTGCTCTTCCCCAATCTGATGCTCTGTACATGCCTTCACCCTCTCAATCAATACCCTCCCATATAATTTACCAGGAATACTCAACAAACTTATACCTCTGTAATTTGAGCACTCACTCTTATCCCCTTTGCCTTTGTACAATGGCACTATGCACGCATTCCGCCAATCCTCAGGCACCTCACCATGAGTCATACATACATTAAATAACCTTACCAACCAGTCAACAATACAGTCACCCCCTTTTTTAATAAATTCCACTGCAATACCATCCAAACCTGCTGCCTTGCCGGCTTTCATCTTCCGCAAAGCTTTCACTACCTCTTCTCTGTTTACCAAATCATTTTCCCTAACCCTCTCACTTTGCACCAAAACACCCTATATCTGCCACTCTATCATCAAACACATTCAACAAACCTTCAAAATACTCACTCCATCTCCTTCTCACATCACCACTACTTGTTATCACCTCCCCATTTGCGCCCTTCACTGAAGTTCCCATTTGCTCCCTTGTCTTTACCTCCTTCCAGAACATCTTTTTATTCTCCCTAAAATTTAATGATACTCTCTCACCCCAACTCTCATTTGCCCTTTTTTTCACCTCTTGCACCTTTCTCTTGACCTCCTGTCTCTTTCTTTTATACATCTCCCACAATTTTTTTTTGCAGGGAATATATATATATATATATATATATATATATATATATATATATATATATATATATATATATATATATATATTTTTTTTTTTTTTCTTTTTTATACTTTGTTGCTGTCTCCCGCGTTTGCGAGGTAGCGCAAGGAAACAGACGAAAGAAATGGCCCCCCCCCCATACACACGTATATACATACGTCCACACACGCAAATATACATACCTACACAGCTTTCCATGGTTTACCCCAGACGCTTCACATGCCTTGATTCAATCCACTGACAGCACGTCAACCCCGGTATACCACATCGCTCCAATTCACTCTATTCCTTGCCCTCCTTTCACCCTCCTGCATGTTCAGGCCCCGATCACACAAAATCTTTTTCACTCCATCTTTCCACCTCCAATTTGGTCTCCCTTTGGTCGCCTTCTACGACACACAAGAAATATGTGGGAAGTATTCTTTCTCCCCTATCCCCAAGGATAGGTTGTTTAATTTGTTTATGGATGGGGTTGTTAGGGAGGTGAATGCAAGAGTTTTGGAAATAGGGGCAAGTATGAAGTCTGTTGTGGATGAGAGCTTGGAAAGTGAGTCAGTTGTTGTTAGCTGATGATACAGCACTAGTGGCTGATTCAAGTGAGAAACTGCAGAAGCTGGTGACTGAGTTTGGTAAAGTGTGTGAAAGAAGAAAGTTAAGAGTAAATGTGAATAAGAGCAAGGTTATTAGGTACAGTAGGGTCGAGGGTCAAGTCAATTGGGAGGTAAGTTTGAATGGAGAAAAACTGGAGGAAGTAGAGTGTTTTAGATATCTGGGAGTGGATCTGGCAGCAGATGGAACCATGGAAGCGGAAGTGAATCATAGGGTGGGGGAGGGGGTGAAAATCCTGGGAGCCTTGAAGAATGTTTGGAAGTTGAGAACATTATCTCGGAAAGCAAAAATGGGTATGTTTGAAGGAATAGTGGTTCCAACAATGTTGTATGGTTGCGAGGCGTGGGCTATGGATAGAGTTGTGCGCAGGAGGGTGGATGTGCTGGAAATGAGATGTTTGAGGACATGTGGTGTGAGGTGGTTTGATCAAGTAAGTAATGTAAGGGTAAGAGAGATGTGCGGAAATAAAAAGAGCGTGGTTGAGAGAGCAGAAGAGGGTGTTTTGAAATGGTTTGGGCACATGGAAAGAATGAGTGAAGAAAGATTGACCAAGAGGATATCTGTGTCGGAGGTGGAGGGAACGAGGAGAAGTGAGAGACCAAATTGGAGGTGGAAAGATGGAGTGAAAAAGATTTTGAGTAATCGGGGCCTTTACCGAACTCAGTCACCAGCTTCTGCAGTTTCTCACATGAATCAGCCACCAGTGCTGTATCATCAGCGAACAACAACTGACTCACTTCCCAAGTCTCTCTCATCCACAACAGACTTCATACTTGTCCCTCTTTCCAAAACTCTTGCATTTACCTCCCTAACAACCCCATCCATAAACAAATTAAACAACCATGGAGACATCACACACCCCTGCCGCAAACCTACATTCACTGAGAACCAATCACTTTCCTCTCTTCCTACACGTACACATGCCTTACATCCTCGATAAAAACTTTTCACTCCTTCTAACAACTTCCCTCCCACACCATATATTCTTAATACCTTCCCTGGGGATAGGGGAGAAAGAATACTTCCATGTATTCCCTGCGTGTTGTATATAGGTCTTCAGTTGTGCATGCCGAATCTATTTACTTTTTTTTTCTTCAACTGCTGTGTATAATGAGCTAAATCCTGAACCTATTATCCACGACCAAGACCTAGAGGACTATGGTTCAAAATACTCAAAAAAAAAAAAAAAAAAAAAAAATTCTACAGGAAGGAAAGTACCTGGGGATCCACATCTCCATTGTGAAGACTCTGTGAGATGGTAGATGGGTAAAATGGGGGAGGTGGTGTAGATGTATGAGACGATGGACAAGGTTCCACCTATGCCTCCACTGCTATACATGGATCGTAGGCTCATGTTCTCTTCTCGCAAGCTTTTCACCTGTGTAAAAACACAAAAAATCACCATAATACAGTTAAAAGCATAAAGAAGTACATTTCAGAAATAATTACACCTTGAAAATATAGAGCAAATATTACCTCAAACGTTAGAAAAGCTTGTAAGTCATGTGTTATCATGCAGTTTCAAAAGTAATCACTTGCAAATATGCCTTAAATACATTATATGCAAGTGATGATAAATAAATGAATTAATTTGGAATACACAAAGTTTAAATGCAAGATACAATAAAACTATGTAAGAAATAACTTTCAATTGCCAGAACACCCATGTAAACTTTTAATCTGCTTTTACAGCAATGACAAACTGCTAATGCAGGATTATGTGAAGAGAAAACCATGCAAAATTTTTGCATAACTTCTTCCTTGTGAGCAAAGGGCCAGCAGAGGGGATGGAGGGAAATGGGTGCTGGCCTCTCTCCTTCTTACTCAAACCACTAAAATCACTTTTTAAGGCACTACTTCACATTTTCGAGTATTATCCGTGCAATTCCTACCAAAATTAAATGATACAAACTGGCTTAAATCGGATATAAAGCTAGTGTTTTTTGTTTTTTATTTTTTTATTGGTATTTTTGCTTGTTGTTTTGTATGTGTGTTTTTTTCGATTTTTGTGTTTTCGTAGTTGTTATGTGTGTAGGTAGAGGTTTAGGGGCTCCGTGCTTGTGGGGAGGCGAGGTGTATGGTATTCTGTGCTAGTTTCTTTTGCTGATTTTGTGTTTCTTATTTTTTATTGGTTCTATCTTCTTTTTGTTGTTTTTGTTTGTATTGTTGTATTTGTTGTGGTGGTGGATGCTATTTATGGTTTTTAGTTGAGTTCCTGCTTATTACTTAGGTCATCTAATAATCTACACACTTTCCATGGGGTCACCATTTATCCACAACCTGTAGACCAACAGCTGGTTGATGGAAAATGAAAGGAAAATGTTTTCTAGTGCCCTTCTACTGATGGAAGAGACCTCCATACACTACTTCATTAAAAATGTCAACTGGAAATCTAAACAAGGGTGGTAAAGTTAATTCATCATATGAAAATGACCACTATCTGGTGTTACAACGGCTGCTGACATGTATACATTTGTCAGATGATGATGACTAGCATTTATGGGTCAACCATATACTGTACATTCATCAGCATTTCCTTCTTCCTGGATGAGGAGGATGAAGCTCCATCTCTGTAATACTTATCTTTCCTATTCCCAATTTTCCATATTCTAAAACATATTCAACTGAATTTCTGTTAAAACATGTTATCATAAAATTATAAGGACAGTACATGATGATCAAAAAATAAAGAAAAAAATAAAAACCCTAGTGTCTTCTATCATTTACAAAACAGACGAAGGGTTAATCATTTAGATGTACTCATTACATAAAACAAATTGCACCAAAATAAACTAAGAGGTCAGGTAAGATGCAAAATTCACATACTGGAACTAGCATCAACCACAAGCTTTATGAAGCTCTCTGGAGCTGTGCCTTGAAGACAGTACTGGGTCATCAAAAATTAAGATGAATCCTAATATATGAAGGGACAGTCTGATGCCTATTTACTCACAGCAGAACTAAGTTCATCTAGTTGTGAACGCATGTGAGCATTGTTATTCTGGAGCTCCTGTATCATAGCTTCACTGGACTCTAGTTTCTCCTTCATCTCTAAGTAGGTTTCAAAGCTCACTGCTGACTCCATTCCTATTACCAGTTCACTGTTTGCTTCACTGAACTGTAAACACAAATTATGATCAGTTATGTACTAATCTACTGAGTTCTTTGTTTAACATCATTAACCTATTAAACAAAATGGCAGCATATTATATACTGGGGGTCTACTATACACAAATTATAACAATAAATCATAAGCTGCTACAGTAGAGATAATTAGTGATAATTTTTCTATGTAAAAGGCTCAGGTCACAGAAAGAAGTCCTCATCAGGGGAGGCCATATATATATATATATTATATATTATATATATATATATATATATATATAATATATATATATATATATATATATGTATGGGCCTGAACATTCAGGAGTGTGAAAGGCGTGCAAGGAATAGAGTGAATTGGATCGATGTGGTATACGGGGTCGACGTGCTGTCAATGGAGTGAATCAGGGCATGTGAAGCGTCTGGGGTAAACCATGGAAAGTTGTGTGGGGCCTGGATGTAGAAAGGGAGCTGTGGTTTCGGGCATTATTGTATGACAGCTAGAGACTGAGCGTGAATGAATGGGGCCTTTGTTGTCTTTTCCTAGCGCTACCTCGCACACATGAGGGGGGAGGGGGATGTTATTCCATGTGTGGCGAGGTGGCGATGGGAATGAATAAAGGCAGACAGTGTGCATTGTGTGCATGTGTATATATATGTATGTGTCTGTGTGTGTATATATATGTGTACATTGAGATGTATTGGTATGTATATTTGTGTGTGTGGGCGTGTATGTATATACATGTATATGGGGGTGGGTTGGGCCATTTCTTTCGTCTGTCTCCTTGCGCTACCTCGCAAACGCGGGAGACAGCGACAAAGCAAAATAAATAAATAAAACTAATATTTTATATATATATATATATATTATATATATATATATTATATATATATATATATATATATGTGTGTCGGAAAGCAAAAATGGGTATGTTTGAAGGAATAGTGGTTCCAACAATGTTGTATGGTTGAGAGGCGTGGACTATGGATAGAGTAGTGCGCAGGAGGATGGATGTGCTGGAAATGAGATGTTTGAGGACATGTGTGGTGTGAGGTGGTTTGATCGAGTAAGTAACGTAAGGGTAAGAGAGATGTGTGGAAATAAAAAGAGCGTGGTTGAGAGAGCAGAAGAGGGTGTTTTGAAATGGTTTGGTCACATGGAGAGAATGAGTGAGGAAAGATTGACCAAGTGGTTATATGTGTCGGAGGTGGAGGGAACGAGGAGAAGAGGGAGACCAAATTGGAGGTGGAAAGATGGAGTGAAAAAGATTTTGTGTGATCGGGACCTGAACATGCAGGAGGGTGAAAGGAGGGCAAGGAATAGAGTGAATTGGAGCGATGTGGTATACCGGGGTCAACGTGCTGTCAGTGGATTGAATCAAGGCATGTGAAGCGTCTGGGGTAAACCAAGGAAAGCTGTGTAGGTATGTATATTTGCGTGTGTGTGGACGTATGTATATACATGTGTATGGGGTGGGTTGGGCCATTTCTTTCGTCTGTCTCCTTGCGCTACCTCGCAAACGCGGGAGACAGCGACAAAGTATAATAAAAAATAAAAAAATAATATATTATATATATATATATATCTATATATATATATTTTTATTTTATTTATTATACTTTGTCGCTGTCTCCCGCGTTTGCGAGGTAGCGCAAGGAAACAGACGAAAGAAATGGCCCAACCCCCCCATACACATGTATATACATACGTCCACACACGCAAATATACACACCTACACAGCTTTCCATGGTTTACCCCAGACGCTTCACATGCCTTGATTCAATCCACTGACAGCACATCGACCCCGGTATACCACATCGCTCCAATTCACTCTATTCCTTGCCCTCCTTTCACCCTCCTGCATGTTCAGGCCCCGATCACACAAAATCTTTTTCACTCCATCTTTCCACCTCCAATTTGGTCTTCCTCTTCTCCTCGTTCCCTCCACTCCGACACATATATCCTCTTGGTCAATCTTTCCTCATCATCAAACTCTATCCATGCCAATGTGCCCCAAACCACTTCAAAACACCCTCTTCTGCTCTCTCAACCACGCTCTTTTTATTTCCACACATCTCTCTTACCCTTACGTTACTCACTCGATCAAACCACCTCACACCACACACTGTCCTCAAACATCTCATTTCCAGCACATCCATCCTCCTGCGCACTACTCTATCCATAGCCCACGCCTCGCAACCATATAACTTTGTTGGAACCACTATTCCTTCAAACATACCCATTTTTGCTTTCCGAGATAATGTTCTCGACTTCCACACATTCTTCAAGGCCCCCAGAATTTTCGCCCCCTCCCCCACCCTATGATCCACTTCGCTTCCATGGTTCCATCCGCTGCCAGATCCACTCCCAGATATCTAAAACACTTTACTTCCTCCAGTTTTTCTCCATTCAAACTCACCTCCCAATTGACTTGACCCTCAACCCTACTGTACCTAATAACCTTGCTCTTATTCACATTTACTCTTAACTTTCTTCTTCCACACACTTTACCAAACTCAGTCACCAGCTTCTGCAGTTTCTCACATGAATCAGCCACCAGTGCTGTATCATCAGCGAACAACAACTGACTCACTTCCCAAGCTCTCTCATCCCCAACAGAATTCATACTTGCCCCTCTTTCCAAAACTCTTGCATTTACCTCCCTAACAACCCCATCCATAAACAAATTAAACAACCATGGAGACATCACACACCCCTGCCGCAAACCTACATTCACTGAGAACCAATCACTTTCTCTCTTCTACACGTACACATGCCTTACATCCTCGATAAAAACTTTTCACTGCTTCTAACAACTTTCCTCCCACACCATATATTCTTAATACCTTCCACAGAGCATCTCTATCAACTCTATCATATGCCTTCTCCAGATCCATAAATGCTACATACAAATCCATTTGCTTTTCTAAGTATTTCTCACATACATTCTTCAAAGCAAACACCTGATCCACACATCCTCTACCACTTCTGAAACCACACTGCTCTTCCCCAATCTGATGCTCTGTACATGCCTTCACCCTCTCAATCAATACACTCCCATATAATTTACCAGGAATACTCAACAAACTTATACCTCTGTAATTTGAGCACTCACTCTTATCCCCTTTGCCTTTGTACAATGGCACTATGCACGCATTCCGCCAATCCTCAGGCACCTCACCATGAGTCATACATACATTAAATAACCTTACCAACCATCAACAATACAGTCACCCCCTTTTTTAATAAATTCCACTGCAATACATCCAAACCTGCTGCCTTGCCGGCTTTCATCTTCCGCAAAGCTTTCACTACCTCTTCTCTGTTTACCAAATCATTTTCCCTAACCCTCTCACTTTGCACCAAAACACCCTATATCTGCCACTCTATCATCAAAACACATTCAACAAACCTTCAAAATACTCACTCCATCTCCTTCTCACATCACCACTACTTGTTATCACCTCCCCATTTGCGCCCTTCACTGAAGTTCCCATTTGCTCCCTTGTCTTACCTCCTTCCAGAACATCTTTTTATTCTCCCTAAAATTTAATGATACTCTCTCACCCCAACTCTCATTTGCCCTTTTTTTCACCTCTTGCACCTTTCTCTTGACCTCCTGTCTCTTTCTTTTATACATCTCCCACAATTTTTTTTTGGCAGGGAATATATATAATATATATATATATTATATATATATATATCTATATATATATATATATTATATATATATATTATATAATATATATAATATATATATTTTTTTTTTTTTTTCTTTTTTATACTTTGTTGCTGTCTCCGCGTTTGCGAGGTAGCGCAAGGAAACAGACGAAAGAAATGGCCCCCCCCCCATACACACGTATATACATACGTCCACACACGCAAATATACACACCTACACAGCTTTCCATGGTTTACCCCAGACGCTTCACATGCTTGATTCAATCCACTGTCATCTCGTCAACCCGGGCGGTTATACCACATCGCTCCAATTCACTCTATTCCTTGCCCTCCTTTCACCCTCTGCATGTTCAGGCCCCGATCACACAAAATCTTTTTCACTCCATCTTTCCACCTCCAATTTGGTCTCCCTTTGGTCGCCTTCTACGACACACAAGAAATATGTGGGAAGTATTCTTTCTCCCCTATCCCCAAGGATAGGTTGTTTAATTTGTTTATGGATGGGGTTGTTAGGGAGGTGAATGCAAGAGTTTTGGAAATAGGGGCAAGTATGAAGTCTGTTGTGGATGAGAGCTTGGAAAGTGAGTCAGTTGTTGTTCGCTGATGATACAGCGCTGGTGGCTGATTCATGTAAGAAACTGCAGAAACTGGTGACTGAGTTCGGTAAAGTATGTGAAAGAAGAAAGTTAAGAGTTAAATGTGAATAAGAGCAAGGTTATTAGGTACAGTAGGGTCGAGGGTCAAGTCAATTGGGAGGTAGTTTGAATGGAGAAAAACTGGAGGAAGTAGAGTGTTTTAGATATCTGGGAGTGGATCTGCAGCAGATGGAACCATGGAAGCGGAAGTGAATCATAGGGTGGGGGAGGGGGTGAAAATCCTGGGAGCCTTAAAGAATATGTGGAAGTCGAGAACACTATCTCGGAGAGTAAAAATGGGTATGTTTGAAGGAATAGTGGTTCCAACAATGTTGTATGGTTGCGAAGCGTGGGCTATGGATAGAGTTGTGCGCAGGAGGGTGGATGTGCTGGAAATGAGATGTTTGAGGACATGTGGTGTGAGGTGGTTTGATCAAGTAAGTAATGTAAGGGTAAGAGAGATGTGCGGAAATAAAAAGAGCGTGGTTGAGAGAGCAGAAGAGGGTGTTTTGAAATGGTTTGGGCACATGGAAAGAATGAGTGAAGAAAGATTGACCAAGAGGATATATGTGTTGGAGGTGGAGGGAACGAGGAGAAGTGAGAGACCAAATTGGAGGTGGAAAGATGGAGTGAAAAAGATTTTGAGTAATCGGGGCCTTTACCGAACTCAGTCACCAGCTTCTGCAGTTTCTCACATGAATCAGCCACCAGTGCTGTATCATCAGCGAACAACAACTGACTCACTTCCCAAGCTCTCTCATCCACAACAGACTTCATACTTGTCCCTCTTTCCAAAACTCTTGCATTCACCTCCCTAACAACCCCATCCATAAACAAATTAAACAACCATGGAGACATCACACACCGCTGCCGCAAACCTACATTCACTGAGAACCGATCACTTTCCTCTCTTCCTACACGTACACATGCCTTACATCCTCGATAAAAACTTTTCACTCCTTCTAACAACTTCCCTCCCACACCATATATTCTTAATACCTTCCCTGGGGATAGGGGAGAAAGAATACTTCCCATGTATTCCCTGCGTGTTGTATATAGGTCTTCAGTTGTGCATGCCGAATCTATTTACTTTTTTTTCTTCAACTGCTGTGTATAATGAGCTAAATCCTGAACCTATTATCCACGACCAAGACCTAGAGACTATGGTTCAAAATACTCAAAAAAAAAAAAAAAAAAAATTCTACAGGAAGGAAAGTACCTGGGGATCCACATCTCCATTGTGAAGACTCTGTGAGATGGTAGATGGGTAAAATGGGGGAGGTGGTGTAGATGTATGAGACGATGGACCCAAGGTTCCACCTATGCCTCCACTGCTATACATGGATCGTAGGCTCATGTTCTCTTCTCGCAAGCTTTTCACCTGTGTAAAAACACAAAAAATCACCATAATACAGTTAAAAGCATAAAGAAGTACATTTCAGAAATAATTACACCTTGAAAATATAGAGCAAATATTACCTCAAACGTTAGAAAAGCTTGTAAGTCATGTGTTATCATGCAGTTTCAAAAGTAATCACTTGCAAATATGCCTTAAATACATTATATGCAAGTGATGATAAATAAATGAATTAATTTGGAATACACAAAGTTTAAATGCAAGATACAATAAAACTATGTAAGAAATAACTTTCAATTGCCAGAACACCCATGTAAACTTTTAATCTGCTTTTACAGCAATGACAAACTGCTAATGCAGGATTATGTGAAGAGAAAACCATGCAAAATTTTTGCATAACTTCTTCCTTGTGAGCAAAGGCCAAGCAGAGGGTGGAGGGAAATGGGTGCTGGCCTCTCTCCTTCTTACTCAAACCACTAAAATCACTTTTTAAGGCACTACTTCACATTTTCTAAGCTATTCTCCTTGACTTCCCTACCAATTACCATAATACAAATGGCAAGTGTTCCTGCTTATTACTTAGGTCATCTAATAATCTACACACTTTCCATGGGGTCACCATTTATCCACAACCTGTAGACCAACAGCTGGTTGATGGAAAATGAAAGGAAAATGTTTTCTAGTGCCCTTCTACTGATGGAAGAGACCTCCATACACTACTATCAATACAAAATGTCAACTGGAAATCTAAACAAGGGTGGTAAAGTTAATTCATCATATGAAAATGACCACTATCAGGTGTACAACGGCTGCTGACATGTATACATTTGTCAGATGATGATGACTAGCATTTATGGGTCAACCATATACTGTACATTCATCAGCATTTCCTTCTTCCTGGATGAGGAGGATGAAGCTCCATCTCTGTAATACTTATCTTTCCTATTCCCAATTTTCCATATTCTAAACATATTCAACCTGAATTTCTGTTAAAACATGTTATCATAAAATTATAAGGACAGTACATGATGATCAAAAAATAAAGAAAAAAATAAAAACCCCTAGTGTCTTCTATCATTTACAAAACAGACGAAGGGTTAATCATTTAGATGTACTCATTACATAAAACAAATTGCACCAAAATAAACTAAGAGGTCAGGTAAGATGCAAAATTCACATACTGGAACAAGCATCACACCACAAGCTTTATGAGCTCTCTGGAGCTGTGCTTGAAGACAGTACTGGGTCATCAAAAATTAAGATGAATCCTAATATATGAAGGGACAGTCTGATGCCTATTTACTCACAGCAGAACTAAGTTCATCTAGTTGTGAACGCATGTGAGCATTGTTATTCTGGAGCTCCTGTATCATAGCTTCACTGGACTCTAGTTTCTCCTTCATCTCTAAGTAGGTTTCAAAGCTCACTGCTGACTCCATTCCTATTACCAGTTCACTGTTTGCTTCACTGAACTGTAAACACAAATTATGATCAGTTATGTACTAATCTACTGAGTTCTTTGTTTAACATCATTAACCTATTAAACAAAATGGCAGCATATTATATACTGGGGGTCTACTATACACAAATTATAACAATAAATCATAAGCTGCTACAGTAGAGATAATTAGTGATAATTTTTCTATGTAAAAGGCTCAGGTCACAGAAAGAAGTCCTCATCAGGGGAGGCCATATATATATATATATATATATATATATATATATATATATATATATATATATATATATATATGGGGCCTGAACATTCAGGAGTGTGAAAGGCGTGCAAGGAATAGAGTGAATTGGATCAATGTGGTATACCGGGGTCGACGTGCTGTCAATGGAGTGAATCAGGGCATGTGAAGCGTCTGGGGTAAACCATGGAAAGTTGTGTGGGGCCTGGATGTAGAAAGGGAGCTGTGGTTTCGGGCATTATTGTATGACAGCTAGAGACTGAGCGTGAATGAATGGGGCCTTTGTTGTCTTTTCCTAGCGCTACCTCGCACACATGAGGGGGGAGGGGGATGTTATTCCATGTGTGGCGAGGTGGCGATGGGAATGAATAAAGGCAGACAGTGTGCATTGTGTGCATGTGTATATATATGTATGTGTCTGTGTGTGTATATATATGTGTACATTGAGATGTATTGGTATGTATATTTGCGTGTGTGGGCGTGTATGTATATACATGTATATGGGGGTGGGTTGGGCCATTTCTTTCGTCTGTTTCCTTGTGCTACCTTGCAAACGCGGGAGACAGCGACAAAGCAAAATAAATAAATAAAACTAATATATATATATATATATATATATATATATATATATATATATATATATATATATATATGTGTGTCGGAAAGCAAAAATGGGTATGTTTGAAGGAATAGTGGTTCCAACAATGTTGTATGGTTGCGAGGCGTGGACTATGGATAGAGTAGTGCGCAGGAGGATGGATGTGCTGGAAATGAGATGTTTGAGGACAATGTGTGGTGTGAGGTGGTTTGATCGAGTAAGTAACGTAAGGGTAAGAGAGATGTGTGGAAATAAAAAGAGCGTGGTTGAGAGAGCAGAAGAGGGTGTTTTGAAATGGTTTGGTCACATGGAGAGAATGAGTGAGGAAAGATTGACCAAGAGGATATATGTGTCGGAGGTGGAGGGAACGAGGAGAAGAGGGAGACCAAATTGGAGGTGGAAAGATGGAGTGAAAAAGATTTTGTGTGATCGGGACCTGAACATGCAGGAGGGTGAAAGGAGGGCAAGGAATAGAGTGAATTGGAGCGATGTGGTATACCGGGGTCAACGTGCTGTCAGTGGATTGAATCAAGGCATGTGAAGCGTCTGGGGTAAACCAAGGAAAGCTGTGTAGGTATGTATATTTGCGTGTGTGTGGACGTATGTATATACATGTGTATGGGGTGGGTTGGGCCATTTCTTTCGTCTGTCTCCTTGCGCTACCTCGCAAACGCGGGAGACAGCGACAAAGTATAATAAAAAATAAAAAAAATAATATATATATATATATATATATATATATATATATATATTTTTATCTTATTTATTATACTTTGTCGCTGTCTCCCGCGTTTGCGAGGTAGCGCAAGGAAACAGACGAAAGAAATGGCCCAACCCCCCCCATACACATGTATATACATACGTCCACACACGCAAATATACACACCTACACAGCTTTCCATGGTTTACCCCAGACGCTTCACATGCCTTGATTCAATCCACTGACAGCACGTCAGCCCCGGTATACCACATCGCTCCAATTCACTCTATTCCTTGCCCTTCTTTCACCCTCCTGCATGTTCAGGCCCCGATCACACAAAATCTTTTTCACTCCATCTTTCCACCTCCAATTTGGTCTTCCTCTTCTCCTCGTTCCCTCCACCTCCGACACATATATCCTCTTGGTCAATCTTTCCTCACTCATTCTCTCCATGTGCCCAAACCACTTCAAAACACCCTCTTCTGCTCTCTCAACCACGCTCTTTTTATTTCCACACATCTCTCTTACCCTTACGTTACTCACTCGATCAAACCACCTCACACCACACACTGTCCTCAAACATCTCATTTCCAGCACATCCATCCTCTTGCGCACTACTCTATCCATAGCCCACGCCTCGCAACCATACAACATTGTTGGAACCACTATTCCTTCAAACATACCCATTTTTGCTTTCCGAGATAATGTTCTCGACTTCCACACATTCTTCAAGGCCCCCAGAATTTTCGCCCCCTCCCCCACCCTATGATCCACTTCCGCTTCCATGGTTCCATCCGCTGCCAGATCCACTCCCAGATATCTAAAACACTTCACTTCCTCCAGTTTTTCTCCATTCAAACTCACCTCCCAATTGACTTGACCCTCAACCCTACTGTACCTAATAACCTTGCTCTTATTCACATTTACTCTTAACTTTCTTCTTCCACACACTTTACCAAACTCAGTCACCAGCTTCTGCAGTTTCTCACATGAATCAGCCACCAGTGCTGTATCATCAGCGAACAACAACTGACTCACTTCCCAAGCTCTCTCATCCCCAACAGAATTCATACTTGCCCCTCTTTCCAAAACTCTTGCATTTACCTCCCTAACAACCCCATCCATAAACAAATTAAACAACCATGGAGACATCACACACCCCTGCCGCAAACCTACATTCACTGAGAACCAATCACTTTCCTCTCTTCCTACACGTACACATGCCTTACATCCTCGATAAAAACTTTTCACTGCTTCTAACAACTTTCCTCCCACACCATATATTCTTAATACCTTCCACAGAGCATCTCTATCAACTCTATCATATGCCTTCTCCAGATCCATAAATGCTACATACAAATCCATTTGCTTTTCTAAGTATTTCTCACATACATTCTTCAAAGCAAACACCTGATCCACACATCCTCTACCACTTCTGAAACCACACTGCTCTTCCCCAATCTGATGCTCTGTACATGCCTTCACCCTCTCAATCAATACCCTCCCATATAATTTACCAGGAATACTCAACAAACTTATACCTCTGTAATTTGAGCACTCACTCTTATCCCCTTTGCCTTTGTACAATGGCACTATGCACGCATTCCGCCAATCCTCAGGCACCTCACCATGAGTCATACATACATTAAATAACCTTACCAACCAGTCAACAATACAGTCACCCCCTTTTTTAATAAATTCCACTGCAATACCATCCAAACCTGCTGCCTTGCCGGCTTTCATCTTCCGCAAAGCTTTCACTACCTCTTCTCTGTTTACCAAATCATTTTCCCTAACCCTCTCACTTTGCACCAAAACACCCTATATCTGCCACTCTATCATCAAACACATTCAACAAACCTTCAAAATACTCACTCCATCTCCTTCTCACATCACCACTACTTGTTATCACCTCCCCATTTGCGCCCTTCACTGAAGTTCCCATTTGCTCCCTTGTCTTTACCTCCTTCCAGAACATCTTTTTATTCTCCCTAAAATTTAATGATACTCTCTCACCCCAACTCTCATTTGCCCTTTTTTTCACCTCTTGCACCTTTCTCTTGACCTCCTGTCTCTTTCTTTTATACATCTCCCACAATTTTTTTTTGCAGGGAATATATATATATATATATATATATATATATATATATATATATATATATATATATATATATATATATATATTTTTTTTTTTTTTTCTTTTTTATACTTTGTTGCTGTCTCCCGCGTTTGCGAGGTAGCGCAAGGAAACAGACGAAAGAAATGGCCCCCCCCCATACACACGTATATACATACGTCCACACACGCAAATATACATACCTACACAGCTTTCCATGGTTTACCCCAGACGCTTCACATGCCTTGATTCAATCCACTGACAGCACGTCAACCCCGGTATACCACATCGCTCCAATTCACTCTATTCCTTGCCCTCCTTTCACCCTCCTGCATGTTCAGGCCCCGATCACACAAAATCTTTTTCACTCCATCTTTCCACCTCCAATTTGGTCTCCCTTTGGTCGCCTTCTACGACACACAAGAAATATGTGGGAAGTATTCTTTCTCCCCTATCCCCAAGGATAGGTTGTTTAATTTGTTTATGGATGGGGTTGTTAGGGAGGTGAATGCAAGAGTTTTGGAAATAGGGGCAAGTATGAAGTCTGTTGTGGATGAGAGCTTGGAAAGTGAGTCAGTTGTTGTTAGCTGATGATACAGCACTAGTGGCTGATTCAAGTGAGAAACTGCAGAAGCTGGTGACTGAGTTTGGTAAAGTGTGTGAAAGAAGAAAGTTAAGAGTAAATGTGAATAAGAGCAAGGTTATTAGGTACAGTAGGGTCGAGGGTCAAGTCAATTGGGAGGTAAGTTTGAATGGAGAAAAACTGGAGGAAGTAGAGTGTTTTAGATATCTGGGAGTGGATCTGGCAGCAGATGGAACCATGGAAGCGGAAGTGAATCATAGGGTGGGGGAGGGGGTGAAAATCCTGGGAGCCTTAAAGAATATGTGGAAGTCGAGAACACTATCTCGGAGAGTAAAAATGGGTATGTTTGAAGGAATAGTGTTTCCAACAATGTTGTATGGTTGCGAGGCGTGGGCTATGGATAGAGTTGTGCGCAGGAGGGTGGATGTGCTGGAAATGAGGTGTTTGAGGACAATATGTGGTGTGAGGTGGTTTGATCGAGTAAGTAATGTAAGGGTAAGAGAGATGAGTGGAAATAAAAAGAGCGTGGTTGAGAGAGCAGAAGAGGGTGTTTTGAAATGGTTTGGGCACATGGAGAGAATGAGTGAGGAAAGATTGACAGAGAGGATATATGTGTCGAAAGGTTGAGGGAACGAGGAGAAGTGGGAGACCAAATTGGAGGAGGAAAGATGAAGTGAAAAAGATTTTGAGTGATCGGGGCCTGAACATGCAGGAGGGTGAAAGGCGGTCAAGGAATAGAGTGAATTGGATCGATGTGGTATACCGGGGTCGACGTGCTGTCAATGGATTGAATCAGGGCATGTGAAGCGTCTGGGGTAAACCAGGGAAAGTTCTGTGGGGCCTGGATGTAGAAAGGGAGCTGTGGTTTCGGGCATTATTGCATGACAGCTAGAGACTGAGTGTGAATGAACGGGGCCTTTGTTGTCTTTTCCTAGCGCTACCTCGCACACATGAGGGGGGAGGGGGATGTTATTCCATGTGTAGCGAGGTGGCGATGGGAAAGAATAAAGGCAGATAGTGTGAATTGTGTGCATGTGTATATATGTGTGTGTCTGTGTGTGTATATATATATGTGTACATTGAGATGTATGGGTATGTATATTTGCGTGTGTGGACGTGTATGTATATACATGTGTATGGGGGTCGGTTGGGCCATTTCTTTCGTCTGTTTCCTTGCGCTACCTCGCAGACACGGGAGACAGCGACAAAGCAAAATCATATAATAATAATAATAATAATATATGTCTGTGTATGTTTAAGTGTGTATGAGTCAATATGTTGATATGCATATGTATGTGTATGTGCGTGTATGGGCGTTTATGTACATACATGTGTATATGAGTGGATGGGCCATTCTTCGTCTTGTTTCCTGGTGCTACCTCACTGATGCAGGAAACAGCAATTAAGTATAATAAAAAAAAAAATGAGAATGAAATATATACATAAAGGCAGGATGCAAGAACTGTGAAAAAAGTTGGCAGGTAGCCAACCACCAGGGAGGTATACTACTAGGACTACCCATTTGGGATTTGGGTAGTAACAGCAGTGTTGTGAGCCAGGACTTTACTGGTTGTCAAATCTTACTCCCCTGTCCCAGGTAGCTGTCTTTTCCTTCTGCCTTACCCACATGTAGACTACTGGCATTCTGTTTACAAAACATACAATCTTTCCTTGTCACACAAAGCACTTGACAACGCTTAACTCGAACAACTCAATCTTTGTCACCCATTACGGAGAACTTCACTGAATCCAATTCCTCAACTGTTTTCAAAAGACCTCACCAGACAGCAATTAGAACCTCCCTAGTTTATTACTGCACAGCACACATTCAACTGTTACTACTATTTCAATCTATCACATTTGCAACATTATACTTGCGCTTACATATCCAGCTTGAATCGACCATCTTTTTAAACCACCCATCTTTTATCAAAATTTCCACATGTTCCCGGCAAACGCAAATGTACTATCTAAAATGCCTGATCTAAAACCCATCACTTCAGTCCACTCAAAATCCACAACCCCTTAACTCTATCTCCAAAACATCAAAAATAGAAGTTTTGAAGGGGCAGATTCCACTGACCCATGAAAGATATCATCAATCTCCTGGGGTATAAATCATACACTGAGGTATATTTTGGGTCCACCCTCTGACCACGTAATGATCCCCACTCAGTGATAGTGTCGTCATCCCCATGTCACAGGCTTAGAAAGTCTTTCATAATTCAAATGTTACATTTCTCTCTAAAGGGAGTTTGTCCTGTAAGCCATCCAATTATATCAATGTGGTAGACAGAGATAACAGAAAAATTCTATTAGAAAGGCCAAGTAGAGCAAGATTATTACCTCAAGTCACCTTAGCACATTAGGGTCTTTTCGTCCTTATGGTGGCAATTCCTTAGCTACAGTACACCAAGCCTTTAAACATAGAAGGCATCACTAAAGGGCAAATTATAGAAAAAAAAAAAAAGGATCTCACCAATAAACTTCAAGAGGTGACTCAGAAATACCATCACTGGAGACCATCTTCCTTAACTTATGATCTCTGTTACATGGACAATACGGCTTCATAAAAATGACTTTCTTGGTACAAGGCAGAATTGTTTTAAAACTGCACTAAACAATGTTCTCATCAGAATTTTTAATCAGTTTGATTCATCTCATTTTTGTTGCTTACAGGGAGCAGCTTTATGGTCTACACATTGCACTGTAACTTGCTACTCTTCCCTTAGCACCAACTGATATCAAGAAGGGAGTTTCATGATGGAACACTAATGCACTAAAATGACAGAGAAAAACTTCTTTGACTGAGCAAAAATTTGGTCATAAGGAACTCCTGTAAAATTACTAGCCCTCAGAATCCATAAAAGGGCTAGAAACAAACTCTAAAACAAAGGCTTCCAAACTTAAATATAACCAACTCCTCACGGAATAACAGAGATTCAAGTCTAACTGATATGGTTTGGGGAAAAAAGTCACCCACTCTGGGCACTAAGTTATTAAATCCTACAATCCAACTAATTGGGAAAAAGGTCTCCATGGGAAATAACAGGGAAAGACATACAACTAGATAACAGTTCATCATCAGGACAAAGTGTAATCATCCCACATCAAATCTCAAAAAAACATTGGCAAACAAACATAGCATTGGCCTTATGACAAGGGGGGCATCAAAAGATTCAGCTGCAATGAAGGGGCCCTTTACATGTCTCTCTTCCAATATGAAAGCCTCTGTTCCTATAATCATACTGTTATAGAATCAATTTACTCAATATTTTTAAACCCACACTTTCTTCATGCTGACATACAAGGACTTTTGTTGCTTCTAACAAAAGTTCAGATTTTGAGACCTGTGGAATGGCAGCCCATTCATCCCAGGCAATCATCTGAACCAACAAGGATGTAGAAAGCAGTGTCCAATTCACATGAACTTGGCAAACCTTTTTTCTGCAAGATACCAAAAAAGTAATGTGA
This sequence comes from Panulirus ornatus, assembly GCF_036320965.1. Lineage (NCBI taxonomy): Eukaryota > Metazoa > Arthropoda > Malacostraca > Decapoda > Palinuridae > Panulirus > Panulirus ornatus. Next base: position 5,898,463 of record NC_092265.1, read on the forward strand.
AGATCCTGAAAGAGAGAAACTAACCAATGAACAGCATTGCCATCCCCTTTCTCGAAAAACTCAACTACAATCCCATCCACTCCCATTGCTTTTTCCAACTTCATCCTATGCAAGAGTTCCTCTTTTTTTATCAGACTATTAGGCATGCCTCTCACTCTGCAAATCACCATGTCCCAAACACAACTAATCTGCCATCCTATCATCTACAAGATTCAACAGAGCTTCAAAATAATCACTGCATCTCTCTTCCATCTCTACTTTTCTTATTTCCACATCTCCATCTGCTCCTCTCACTGATGCTCCCGTTTGTTCCCTTCTTGTCCTCACACTTTTCACCTCCAAGAACATTTTCTATTTCTCCCTTAAGTTCATCAATAATCTCTCATATGTGCTCTCTTTCACCTCCTGTGCCTTCCTCTTGACCTCCTGCTCCTTTGTGCAGGTCCCACTCACATTCCTTTCCTGCAGATACCATCTATCCATCTCTCTCCTCTCCTTCATTGACAATCGAACTTCCTCATACCACGGCTCGCTATCCTTTCTCATATGTTCACATTCCACTTTCATGCCTCAAACTTCATTTGCAATTGAAAGCACTGCTTCCCTACATACCTACTCACCTTGTCTTCTTCACTCTCACCTTATGCCACTTTTCACTTTTGTTATCTACACACAGGCCTCTTTTCAAGCTCAATTACATCTACTGCTTCCTTCACTCCCATGAAGGTATGTTAATATGTATTCAGAAGAAATCACTAGCTCTGAGTACTATTTTGGTAGCAATGTTTACTGTAGCATGGTCAATTCATTTATCTTATTTTTGCCTACTATTGTGTGTTCAAGAAGCCAATGTCTGGAAAAAGGCCTGCTGGTGTTAGTGTTGGTAATGGTGGCATGTAGTCAAGGATAAGCAACAGTTTGGATGCGAAAATGCAGGTGTTTGGTCATAGATTGTAGTCATGTTATTCTGATCTAACCAAGTGCACTGGTGGCTACCTTTTCTTTGATTTTCATCTTTAAAAATGAGTCATTATCCTTGGTACACCGAGGAATATGTGGAGAGAGAGAGAGACTGCCATCTTGGAGGGTGAAGAACGGCATGATAGAAGGTAAAGTAGTCCCAACAGTGTTATATGGATGTGAGGCATGGGCTATAAATCAAAAGGTACAGAAGAGAGTGAATGTGTTGAAAATTGAATGAATGAAGACAATATGTGGTGTCAGGAGGGTTGATTGAGTTACACATGATAGGGTAAGAAAGTGGTGCAGCAATATGAAAAGTATGGTTATGAGAGCTGAAAAGGGGTGTGCTGGTTTGATTGGACATATGGAATGAATGAATGAAGAGAAGTAGACAAAATGGATACATGAGTCAGAAGTGGAAGGGAGAAGGAAAAGAGGGAGACTGAACTAGAGATGGAAGGATGGAGTGGAGAAGGTTTTGAGTGCTCAGGACCTGAACATGCAGAACACTGCAAGGTATGCATGGGATAAAGTAATTTGGAGCAATGTGGTATCCAGGAGCAACATGCTGTTAAAAGGACAGAAGTAGGGGACATGAAAGGACTGGAGGAAACCAGAGAAAGGTCTGTAAAGCCTGACTGTGGATAAGTGGCTTTAGTTTTGGTGTCAAACATGATACCTAGAGATATCTAGAGAATGGATGTGAAAATTTTTTTCTTCTGTTCCTGGGACTACCTCACTAACATGTAAATGGCAAAATGCTTGAAAAAAATTATCTATAAATTGACTCAAAACATTTATTATGCATGCACAATCATCATTACAGAATCCTTATGAAGCCCTTATAGCTGAGCAACAGTTCTGTTGGTGTGCATCTCCAAGTTATAATTGCCCTGTTTGGCATTTTTTTTGGTAAAGCTCTTTGACCAGGAACACATCCCCAATGCTAATAGAGGTCTGACTACGGTAAGAAGTAATCATTAGAAAGATGCCTTTAAAGATGATATGACCTTGTAGGAAGAAGCAAGGCAGATGATAAGTTAGTTAGGAAGATCTCTGGTACTGTCTCTCACCAGACAAATAAACTTACATCGAAGACAGAAATTCATAAGTACCAAAAATATTGTGTGGATACATTTGTTCATATTTACACAAGAAATATGCTGAAGATATGTCTGAATGAACTGAGAGAATTCATGAACTTGAATCACTCCATGAAAATGAAGTCAGAGTTTAACATACTGGATAGCTGGATAATGAGGAAAGGATCTTCTCATACATTCTATCACACTTGGATTTTACTATATAACAAAAGCTTGAAGAATTATATTGTTACAAAAAATTTCCATCCTTGAGGTGCAATTTAAAATGATAAAACAGTAATGTAAAACATTCATCAAATTCTCTTTAGTTTTGATAAACTACCTCCTGTAGATACTTACATGCTCATCCAATTGATGCTGTCGTCTCTGCTCTTCTAAAATCTGTTTTTGTTGTGCCAGCTTCTGCATTTGTTCCACATATGAGTAATCATCTTCTGAAGCCACAGAGTCGTACAAGGGTTCCCCGTCATCTGTCATTTCACCCTTGTTGTTGTTGTTGGCAGTTATGGTATTGTTGAAGGAAAGAGAGGGTGGGCCTGAAGGGGTGTCTGAGACAGCAGTGGTAATGAGACCTGTACTAGCTGTGCTTGACAAAGAATCTGTGACAGCAGTTGCAGTTAGCCCTGTGCTAGAAGATGTGCCTGAGGAGTCTGTGACAGAAGTGATGAGACTTGCATTAGATGAAATGGAAGTTACAGAATTTAGCATTTGTCGTGTATGATGAGGGTCCTTGTTTACTAACACAGTGGATGAGTTAGCAATGGATGTCATTGATGTTGGGGGAGTTAATAACCTTGCATTCAAGCTCATGTTGTTGTTGTTGTGGAGGTTTACTTTGGGAGAGTTAGGCAGTGTCAACGTCACGTCACCGAAGTCTAGAAAGAGAAGGAGAGAAAAGAAATTGGTTAATGCCATATTGTCTGTTTACAACATGCTGAAAAAATTTTAACTCTATATTCTGACTATAGACAAATGAAGAATAACAAAACAAAGCAGGTCTCTAAATCCCCAAAACACCACCACCTGAAACATCACAGTGATTAAAGCAGAGTGAATTGAGAGAAAAAAGGTTAAATCTCCATTAGCATATGACAAGGCTTTACTAAAGATAAAAGTCTTTGTGAATCATGTTTTCATTTGAGGTGAGTCAAAGCCTATCAGCATATCCTAGAGCCAGATTAATCATACCATGCAGTAACTTTACTATAATATGGTGTTAATATAGCATCATACCAATTGATCAACAAGAGGTTAGTTGTTCAGGATTAGTTACAAACTACAATTATATTTCATACTGTACATCATCTTTTATTGCTCACTATTCAATTCACAATTTGGAATCACTGTAGCTTGCAATCTTCTTTTGATGGTTTTCTTTTATATGTTATCATTTTATTTTCATCTATATTGGATATGTAACCTTTAGGGAGATTTTCAACATTTCCCCATATGGATGCATGCTGAATATTCGCTGCTACATTGCGTGCGCATGTTATGCATGGCTCAAGAATAGGGTTATTACAAGGCTCAGCAGGCCAGTTATCCAAAACGTTAGGAGGAGGAGACCTTGCCATCCGACCAGGAAACGGATTCTTAAATGAAGCCTGGCGACTCAAAGTAGAAGTTTTCCGTGTCATTGGTTTAGGATGAGGAGTGGGAGGTTTTGGAGGTTTCCCTGAAGGGCTCTTTCTCTCATGTGATGTTCTTCTTTGTAACTGAGGATACTTCGACCCCTGTGATGAGGTTTCTGGGAATCTTCCAAACTTATGGTTATCGACATTTAATGGAGAATTACCTAAACTCTGATTAAAGTGGTCAGGCTTCACATAACTTCTTGTTAATTGGTTTCTGCGGGGTAGTTCAGGAGTGCTTGGTTGGGAACGGGAAAATACTTTAGTAAGACTATGTCTGTGCTGGGCAGCGTACTTTAGAGGCATGGTAAGAGTCCGTACCAGTAAAGATCGTGCTCCCCCTGCTCCTGGTTTGGATACTGAAGGAGTAGGTGGGGGAAGAGCCAAAGAATTCCTCAGTTTTTCATGAATGTCATCTTCCTGGCTATGTCTAGGGCTAAGCAACTTTTCTTTTATTGATTTTGTAAGCTGGGCTGCAAACTGGCTGGTGGATGAATCATAAACTTCATCATAATCAGCAAACTGGTCACCTTCATCAGATAAATCACTATTGCTACTAAAGCCACTCGAATATTTTCTTCCAAGGGGTTTTGCTAATTCAAATTTAGTAGTATCCTGCTTATTCTCATGCTGATTTGCTGAATAATTCCCATGATGAGAAACTGGAGGCCAATGACTTCTGAGTAACTCTCCAATACAACCCTCAGTCTGCTGATCATCATTATCACTTGTGTCAACATCAGCTTCCCCATCATCAACACCCCCCCCATCAATGGAGTCTTGTTCAAAAGTGCCACCAGTTACATCCTCAAGGGATCCAGTTACTTCATCATAAGAACGGTACAGTGGGTTATTCTGTGTTAGTAATGAAGCCCCATAGCCAACACAGTTATTAGATGAGACAGAGGAGTAAGAGTTACTAAAATGGAGCGGAGACAGAACAGACACACCCGAGAGTAAAGTATCTGAGGAAACTGATAAAGCAGAAGGCAATGAAAGATCTTCATGACTGGGTGACAAGTGTGTAGGAGAGGGACAGGTGAGGAAGGGGTCCTGTGCCCTGTCAGCCTTCTGGACAGCTGTGGTTACTGCTAGCGGGAAAAAAGAGCACAAAATGAGGAAGGCTTCACAGGAGATTCTCAAAATATACAATAATACTTGGACTATAAGCATAAAATAAAAAAAGCAAACTAACTGATAACATCAAAGCAATTTCAGTTCATCTCCTCAACAATAAAAAATGCAATTATAAATGAGCTTCACAAATTTTCTGGACAAAACTCTACAAAAAGTGTAACACTGATATAATAAAGATCACAATTAGGTGCTACTATGACAGGTAATTCAGACATATACTTATATATCATATCTATGTTACTCTATTTATTGATATCTTTTTTTTTTCATACATATTTGCCATTTCCCACATTAGCGAGGTAGCATTAAGAACAAAGGACTAAGCCTTTGGGGGTTGATATCTATCTATATAAATATATATATTTCATTTATTCTTTATTATACTTTGTCGCTGTCTCCCATGTTAGCAAGGTAGTGGAAGGAAATAGACAAAAGAATGGCCCAACCCACCCACATACACATGTATATACATACAAATTCCACACATGCACATATACATACCTATACATTTCAACATACACATATACATATATACATATACAGACATATACATATATACACAGGTACATAATTCATACTGTCTGCCTTTATTCATTCCCGTCACCACCCTGCCACACATGAGTTGACACCTCCCTCCCCCCACACGTGCGTGAGAAAGCACTAGGAAAAGACAACAAAGGCCACATTCATTCACACTCAGTCTCTAGCTGTCATGTATAATGCATCGAAACCACAGCTCCCTTTCCACATCAATACCCCACAGAACTTTCCCTGGTTTACCCCAGATGCTTCACATGCCCTGGTTCAATCCACTGACAGCACATCGACCCCGGTATACCACATTGTTCCAATTCACTCTATTCCTTGCACGCCTTTCATCCTCCTGCATGTTCAGGCCCCAATCGCTCAAAATCTTTTTCACTCCATCCTTCCACCTCCAATTTGGTCTCTCACTTCTCGTTCCTTCCACCTCTGACACATATATCCTCTTTGTCAATCTTTCCTAACTCATTCTCTCCATGTGACCAAACCATTTCAATACACCCTCTTCTGCTCTCTCAACCACACTCTTTTTATTACCACAAAGCTCTTACCCTTTCATTACTTACTCGATCAAACCACCTCACACCACACATTGTTCTCAAACATCTCATCTCCAACACATCCACCCTCCTCCGCACAACCCTATCTATAGCCCACATCTCACAACCATATAACATTGTTGGAACCACTAAACCTTCAAACATATCCATTTTTGCTTTCCAAGATAATGTTCTCGCCTTCCACACATTCTTCAATGCTCCCAGAACCTTCGCCCCCTCCACCACCCTGTGACTCACTTCTGCTTCCATGGTTCCATCCACTGCCAAATCCACTCTCAGGTATCTAAAACACTTCACTTCCTCCAGTTTCTCTCCATTCAAACTTACCTACCAATTGACTTATCCCTCAACCCTACTGTACCTAATAACCTTGCTCTTATTCACATTTACTCTCAGCTTTCTTCTTTCACACACTTTACCAATCTCAGTCACCAGCTTCAGCAGTTTCTCACCCGAATCAGTCAACTGACTCACTTCCCAAGCCCTCTCATCCACAACAAACTGCATACTTGCCCCTTTCTCCAAAACTCTTGCATTCATCTCCCTAACTACACAATCCATAAACAAATTAAACAACCACAGAGATATCACGCAACCCTGCCGCAAACCGATATTCTCTGGGAAACAAATCACTTTCCTCTCTTCCTACTCGTACACATACCTTACATCCTCAATAAAAACTTTTCACTGCTTCTAGCAACCTGCCTCCCATAACATATACTCTTAATACCTTCAACAGAGCATCTCTATCAACTCTATCATATGCCTTCTCCAGATCCATAAATGCTACATACAAATCCATTTGTTTTTCTATGCATTTCTCACATACATTCTTCACAGTAAACACCTGATTCACACATCCTCTACCACTTCTGAAACCACACTGCTCTTCCCCAATCTGATGCTTTGTACATGCCTTGACCCTCTCAATCAATACCCTCCCATATAATTTCCCAGGAATCCTCAACAAACTTATACCTCTGTAATATACACTCAACTTTATCCCCTTTGCCCTTGTACAATGGCATTATGCATGCATTCTGCCAATCCTCAGGCACTTCACCATGAGCCATACATACACTGAATATCCCCACCAACCAGTCAACAACACAGTCACCCCCTTTTTTAATAAATTCCACTGCAATACCATCCAAACCCACCACCTTGCTGGCCTTCATCTTCTGCAAAGCTTTCACTACCTCTTCTCTGTCTACCAAACCATTCTCTCTAACCCTCTCACTTTGCACACCACCTCGACCAAAACACCCTATATCTGCTACTCCATCTCCAGCTCACATCACCACTACCTGTCATTACCTCCCCATTAACACCCTTCACCGATGTTCCCATTTGGTCTCTTGTCTTACGCACTTTATTTCCTTCCTTCCAAAACATCTTTTTATTCTCCCTAAAATTTTACGATACTCTCTCACCCCAACTCTCATTTGCCCTCTTTTTCACCACTTGCACCTTTCCCTTGACCTCCTGCCTCTTTCTTTAATACATCTCCAAGTCATTTGCACTATTTCCCTGCAAAACTCATCCAAATGCCACTCTCTTCTCTTTCACTAATAATCTTACTTCTTCATCCCACCACTCACTACCCATTCTAATCTGCCTACCTCCCACGCTTCTCATGCCACAAGCATCTTTTGCGCAAGCCATCACTGTTTCCCTAAATACATCCCATTCCTCCTCCACTCCCCTAATGTCCTTCACTCTCACCTTTTTCCATTCTGCACTCAGTCTCTCCTGGTACTTCCTCACACAAGTCTCCTTCCCAAGCTCACTTACTCTCACCACTCTCTTCACCCCAACATTCTCTCTTCTTTTCTGAAAACCTCTACAAATCTTCACCTTCGCCTCTACAAGATGATGATCAGACATCCCTCAAGTTGCAACTCTCAGCACATTAACATCCAAAAGTCTCGCTTTCACATGCCTATCAATTAACACGTAATCCAATAACCCTCTCTGACCATCTCTCCTACTTACATACGTATCCTTATGTATTTTTCTCTTATTAAACCAGGTATCAAATCTACAAGCTCTTCACCATTTCCATTCAAAACACTGAACACCCCATGTACACCAATTATTCCCTCAACTGCCACATTACTCACCTTTGCCTTCAAATCACCCATCCCTATAACCCGGTCTTGTGCATCAAAACTGATAACACACTCACTCACCTGCTCCCAAAACACTTGCCTCTCATGATCTTTCTTCTTATGCCCAAGTGCATCAAACACAGCATATCTCAATCTCCTTCTAAACCTAGTTACATCCCTACACCCAACCCTAAGCCTTCAAGCTGAAATCCTAGCTTGCCTCTTTCTTCTGTTTCTGGCATGCAATACTACAAGGAATGGGAGAATTATAGTCCCCTTCCACCTGTCCCTGTTAAGTCACCTCTTACAATATGAAAAAGATGTTAGTATTTTTCTCTTTCTCCCTTCTCCTATCACTGTTACTATTTCTTGTCACTGTCATCATTTGTTTATCTATTATCTACTACTTAGGAATACCAGTATTTGGTATGAAAAAAAGTATACATATATAAATGTGGGTGAGCAGGGTTTGGGGTCACTAGGATTACTGGATTATGTGCCAACTGATAGCTTGCAAAGGAAAGATTAAAGATTGTTGAACATGAATGTGCTGTGATGGGCAACATGTGGTATGTCACATTATGTCTCAATAGAGATGACAGAAAGTCTGTGGTGGTCTTAGAACAGGAGGAAGAGTGTGAAAGAAGTGGTGAGCAGAGAGAGCTTAAATATGGTGATTTATACCTGGTCAGGTCTTAAGGGGCCTTCTAATAAAAAAAAAATGGCGGAATGTCCAGACACAGGAGTGAATATATGGTTCAATGCAGCTCAGTCTTTCTTTTAAATATCCTAGAATGATTTGTTTGGGTGTAATAACTAAAATATGATAAACATAACATATCCAAATTACTGTGTTAGGGACAATTTAAGTGAAAACACCAGCTTTTGGGAAGTCCACAAAAAGGTTGGCTAAAACTGTGCTTATCTGGATGACTATGCCAAACTTTTGTTTACAGAATCTGTCACTGATCTACAATAATCACACTGAATGTGTATTCATATGCAGTCAAAAAATAACTGTAGGGCAGGGGAAATTTTATGTTTTCAGTAAAATCCTCTCTTTAAGCAGTTTAATTGCCTTTTCTTTGGGGATACTCGTGAGCAGACTGGTCATGTCCTAGCCAGCCACTTTCTTGTTTCTCAAGGTCTTCTTCCTGAGTCTGCTCAGCAGGTCTCCTAAGAGCTTGAGGTGTGCCATGCCGATGATATCCCAGCAGCTTAGACAGATGTTTGGCCAGCACTCATGCCAGCATTCTGGAGCACTCTTTACATTATAAGTTATGTATCTCAGAGAGATGTTGTTTTCATGGAATTCCAGCAGTCCGTACATGTTAGCTGGTCATAGGTTGTTTGGCAACAACTCAGCAGTTTTCACCCAAGTTCAGTCCTTCAAAAATTTGTCTTGTCTTCAGTATAAAGTTCTTTGTTTTGTCTTCCACGTCTGCTATTGGCAACTGGTTCTCAGTATGATTAATTTCATGCAGGTCACTCATTTTCTAGTCATAATTATCTAAATCAATTTCCACTAAACCCCTGCCTTCATCTGCTACAGCTTTTGGAGTGTCTGGATATACCTCTTTGGAATTGTAGGTTCATTAAGGGAATGGATTATGAAGTCTTATAAAATCTTGCATCAATATAATTGTACTTGTAATTGCACATAAAGAGATCAATGTTTTGGCTCTTTTTCTGAGGTCAGTGGTGAACTTTCATTTCACTGTTGATGAGCACAAAACTAGATGGGTTCATAACTGATGTTCTTCCACTTAAAGGAGATACACAATCTCCTGATTCCTTCTGTTGTTCATTAAACCATGAAATGCTGGTTATTATTTCTCAACAGTCACTCCCTGAAGGTGGTCACATAACTGTGAGCCTATCCTCCTCACTTCTTTGAATGCTCCTCTGGCTTGATTTGATAAGAGTTATGAACCTAAGGGGGATGTTTTCAGAGGTAGAGAAAAACAACTGAAAATTGAAGTAAAAGTTTTAGAGCTGACCTAAGGGAAACCTCTTCTTTAACACAGCCATGGAGGAAATTCTACCCATGGCATAGGTTATAAGCTTTCTGCTATGCTCCACCTTCTGCTACCCCTCTCCCTCAAAACTGACCTCACCTGACCTAACCTTACACTGGTCATCCACTCCCCTCCTTCCCTCTCTCACCTGCTGCATCAGGATATACAAACTTGTGTTCTGGTAAGGTCTGTAAGTTACCTGACAATGCTAATGAGAGCAAAATGACACCATCTTTAATAAAGGGCTCATCCTCAACAAAGGTGTTTTTCACAATACTGTTGACAAACTTCATCCATGTTTATATAAATTAATATGTTGATACCACATGCATAAACTTTGAATATAATGAACATGTAAAAAGCACTTTTATCAGAGTTTGGAAGTCCCAATTTCACTTTAAAATACATAGCATGGATTAGTGTGTGTGAGTATTGTCTATCAGCTGTATGAACCTAACCAGCATCATGTATATATGATAAACAACAAAAAGTAAAAAATAAAAAACAAAATGATAAACAAAATGACAAATGGTGTAACCCTCCTCCCCTTCTGCATCTGCATGTGTAAAATAATAATTCCCTTTAATAACACTTGTCTATTGATGAATCTACTTTTTCTGTACATTTTCAGCTGTAGTTATCTCTAAAGACTGATCATCATCATCATCACTATAAATATAAACATAGACACAAACACATACAAAAGACCCTGAAAACAGCTTCACCAACAGGTGACCCTGAATCATAGAATCTGCTTTTCATTAGCCTACCTTTATCTTTGGGAGTTCCACAAGGAGATGACATTCCTGTCTGCCGTCTCTTAGCATCCGACAAGACATCAATGATTAAAGTGGCAAACTCTCTTGCATTAAACCTGTGAATTAAATATCTTTCATGTGACAATATATCTTTAGTATTACAAGACAAAAATGTCAGAAGAGAAACGTGATTTCTCATAGCGCAAGGCAACACAATTTATATCATCTGGTAAACCTTTCAAAATATCATAAGTCCCTGATGCCAGCTTACCTTGCTAACTTTTGTCGACCTTGATTTCTAGTCGAGGAGAATTCTGGGTTGACAGGAAGGAAAGGTACTGTGCAGCGATCACTCACCAGGGCACTCTGATTTTGTAGTGATAGCCATATAGCATCTGTCTCACGTCGGTCCACCTATCAAAAAGAATTTCAATGAAAAATTAATATAAATGAAGAGAACATGAAAATCTATGATGCTCCTGTTTCAGTTCATTATATGAGAAAGCTATTGAGTGGATGCATGCAAATGAGTCCTTTGCGTGTTCCTATTGCTACCTTGCTAGAGCAACAGAGGAATTTGGAATAAAATGAAAAAAGCGTGTAGTCATCTGAGATTAAAACCACACTCAATGTTTGCAGAGACAACTGACCTACTTGGCGATGAGTTGATTTTCCACTCTCCATGTTTTGAGGTGAACCATGGAGGGCTGTGTGGGTGTGTATATTTGTGTGTGTGGGCGTATGTATATACATGTGTATGGGGGTGGGTTGGGCCATTTCTTTTGTATGTTTCCTTGCGCTACCTCGCAAACGCGGGAAACGGCGACAAAGCAAAAAAAAAATATATATATATATATATATATATATATTATCCCTGGGGATAGGGGAGAAAGAACACTTCCCACGTATTCCCTGTGTGTCGTAGAAGACGAATAAAAGGGAAGGGAGCAGGTGGCTGGAAATCCTCCCCTCTCGTTTTTTTTCTTTTTTTTAATTTTCCAAAAGAAGGAACAGAGAAGGGGGCCAGGTGAAGATATTCCCTCAAAGGCCCAGTCCTCTGTTCTTAACGCAACCTCGCTAATGCGGGAAAGGGCGAATAGTATGAAAAAGAAAGAATTTAACTGATTTATCAGTGAATCTTATGGTATAACTTACAGATCTTTTTCCTTTCATTCTATCTTTGCTGCTTCCCATATTAGTGCCAGGAACAGACAAAGTAAAGGCCTCATTTGCTCACATCCATTCTCTTGTTTTGTGTAATGCATTGAAACTATAGCCCCCTATCCACAACCATGCCCCACAGACCTTTATGTGGTTTTCCCTTGTCTGCTTCACATGCTCTAGTCAATCCCGCCAACAGCATGGCACTCCCTGTATACTGAACCACTCCAATTCACACTATCCCCTTGTACGCCTTTCATCCTCCTGCATGTTCAGGCCCTAAGCACTCAAAATCTTTTTCAATTCATTCTTCTATCTCCATTTCGGTCTCCCCCTTCTCCTTGTCCCCTCCACTTTTGACACAAATACCTTCTTTGTAAACCTCACACAAATCATTTTCTCCACAAGTCCAAAATCAAGGCGCCCAGCTATTCTTCTACCCAGTATTGCCCTCTCCCTTATCTCGCCTTTCATATCACCAAACTTACCCCACATAGCTCCAAAATACTGACACTCTGTCACCTCTTCCAGTCTTTCTCATCACATATCTATAACAGTTTCATACACTTTTTTTTCTCACCAGGCAGGACTTTGCAAAATCTATACTTTCAATGTTTCCTTTCAAACACTATACTTTACTTTCAATCATGTTTACAATCAATTGCCTATGCTTCCACACATCAAAAAACACACTTTCAACCTTCTGCAACTCCTCTTCACTCTCAGCAAGCAACACAGTATCATCCATAAACAGCCTTATCACTAGCCATGACATTAACCACTAAACCATGGAGGTGCAACCCCTTTCCCTAGTGTCTAAAGTGTCTATCCTGTGGTATACTATCATATGTCTGATGCAATTTCATAAAAAAAATCTGATCATGTTATTGCATATCTCCACTCAATATATAAACGCAAGTATTAACTTAAAAGTAGGCTTACCTCATCATAAACGTCACAAGCCAATTCTTCAAACAAGTGATTCGGTAGAGACTGGAGTTTGACTCTTGCTTCCTTGGCTAAATCAGACATGTCTAAGGAGTCAGCCATCTCTGGGATGATCCAGTGCTGGCCATTATTGTGATCAGGTTTTCGACCACTTAGATAAAAAGCCAAACGATCTGACACCTCATACTGACATTCTATTAAATGCTCAGCCAATTCTGGGTGGTTTGACTCACTTGAGAAAGAGAAATTTCCAATAATTAGAGACTACATACAAACACACAGAAATCTAGCACAAAAGGCTTGGATGAGATATAATCACTGGTGACTTAAGTACACTTGGATCAGAGTCTGTTATAGTCTAGAGCATCTACCCAATCTGCACTTAATGTACTTTTTCCTTCTTAACATTATGGCAGAACCTCCTCCAAACACCATAGTCCTTAAACACTTGTGCTCCCTCCTAAGTGGAATACATTTTACTTCATTTGCCCACAGTACACCTATCCCTGACATTACATCATAGATACATTCCTAGAAGGTTGACCATTAAGTGGAATTCTATTTAGTGAAACCTGTTTTCCCAAAGACTCCTATCATAGAATTAGAGATACATTCATACAGAAAAAAACTAATGCCACTAACTTAAAAACAGAGAAAATCTATACAATACCTATGTGTTAGATGTGACAAAAACCACAAGTTTGGTGAAAGAAGGGCGAACATCAGCAATCAAAGTTAGCTAAAATATACCAGAATAACAGTGTATACAACCCAAACTCCCAAGGCTGCATTCACATGAGCTGGTATAACAACAGTCAATAAAGAATAAGAAAAGATTTGCAGCCATAAAAAAAATTTTTTTGCCACAGTGCTCTCTCCAGATCAGTCTTCCCCAAACCAAAATATTTCTTAAGTACAAGAATAATAATAAGAAACCTAATTCTCTTATGAAAGAAAAAGCACATATGATTAATATAACAGAGAAAAATGTAATATACCTAGCATAATGCGCGGGTGTGTTGCCCTGAGAGTCCAATGCTCCAGGGTCAGCTCCATACACTATCAACAGTTCTACTTGTGATGCCTGACCAGCTCGAGCAGCAACATGCAAAGGACAACAACTCTTTTCCTGCAATGAAGAATAAAATTCAGCATAACAGGGAATAAAAAATAAAAGAATTCTTTTAGTCCACAAGTAAACTTCACTTGAGCTGTTTCCTTTCCATATCTATAGCCCATGCCTCGCAACCATATAACAATGTTGGAACTACCTATTCCTTCAAACATATCCATTCTTTCTCTCCGAGATAATATTCTCTTCTTCCATACATTCGTCACTCCTAGAACTTTTGCCCCCTTGCCTAACCTGTGACTCACTACTGCTTCCATGGTTCCATTCGCTGCTAAGTCCACTCCCAGATATCTAAAACACTTCACTTCCTCCAATTTTTCTCCTGTCAAACTTACATCTTAATTAACTTGTCCCTTAACTCTACTGAAATGTAATAACCTTGCTCTTATTTACATTTACACTCAACTTTCTCCTTTCACACACTTTTTCACATTTACTCTCAACTTTCTCCCTTCACACACTTTTTCACATTTACTCTCAACTGTCTCCTTTCACACACTTTTTCAAACTGTCCAAACTTCTGCAGTTTCTCACTTAAATCAGCCACTAGAGCTGTATCAATGACGAACAACAACTGACTCACTTCCCAGGCCCTCTCATCCCCAACAGACTGCATACTTGCCCCTTTCTCCACAACTCTTACATTTACCTCCCTAACCACCCCATCCATAAAAATTAAAAAACCATGGGGACATAACACATTCCTACCACAGACTGACCTTCACTGGGAACCAATCACTCTCCTCTTTTCCTACTCATACACATGCCTAACATCATTGGTAAAAACTTTTCACTGCTTCTAGCAGCTTACCTCCCACACCATATAGTCTTAAGACCATCTACAAAGCATCTCCATCAACCCTATCACATACCTTCCCCAGATCCATAAATGCTACATACAAATCCAGCTGTTTTTCTCAGTATTTCTCACACACATTCTTCAAAGCAAACACTTGATCAACACATCCTCTACCACTTCTGAAACCACACTGCTCCTCCTCAGTCTGATGCTCTGTGCATGCCTTGACCCTCTTAATCAATACCTTCCCACGTAACTTCCCAGGAATACTCAACAAACTTATGCCTCTGTAGTTTGAACACTCAACTTTATCCCCTTTGCCTTTGTACAATGGCAATATGCATGCTGCCAATCCTCAGGCACTTCATCACGATCCATACATATGGTGAATATCCCTACCAACCAATCAACAACAGTCACCCCCTTTCTCAATAAATTCCACAGCAATACCATCCAAACCTGCTGCCCTGCCAGATTTCATCTTCTGCAAAACTTTCACTACCTGTTCTCTCTTAACCAAACATTCGCACTGACCCTCTCACTTCGCACACCTCCCCAACCAAAACACCCAACATCTGTCACTCTATCATCAAACATATATATATTTTCATACTTGATTGCCATTTCCCATGTTAGCAAAGTAGCACCAGGAACAGACAAAGAAAGGCAGCATCTGCTCACATCCATTCTCTAGCTGTCAAGTGTAATGCACCAACACCACAGGTCCCTATCCACAACCAGGCCCTATAGATCCTTTCACGGTTTACCAAAGATGCTTCACATGCCCTGGTTCAGGCAACTGACAGAATATCAACCCCATTATACCATATCGTTCCAGTTCCCTCTATCCAATGCATGCCTTTCATCTTCTTGCATGTTCAGTTCCCAGTTGCTCAAAATCTCTCACTCCATCCTTCCATCTCCAATTTGATCTCCCTGGAGTCCTTGTATCCTACACTTCTGAAAAAAAACAAGTACACAAAGTGGAATCCAGCCATGCCAATTAGAGAACATTTCAACCAGTTTCCTGGGAAGGAAAACTGAGCAGGTTTAAGCTAGATTTAGTGGACAATGCAGAAGAAAATCCCGAAATACTTGGCAATAATGATCTGTCTTCCAATTGTGTGAGTAATGATTTTATGGACACTGACTCTCAGCATCAAACTAGACCATAATGAGGAAGAGGGTTTTCTACCAAAAGTGGAAGGAAATGTTGCTTATGCCTCATGACCCTGACAACAATGCAAGTGACTAGTGCAACTGGTAATATTACAAACTTCACCATTTTGTTGTTTTGAAAAAATTATCAAAGACTGACTTCAGTCATAACATAAAGAGTTATTACTAAAGATTTATTTATTTATTCATTTTGCTTTGTCGCTGTCTCTCGCGTTAGCGAGGTAGCACAAGGAAACAGACGAAAGAATGGCCCAACCCATCCACATACACATGTATATACATACACGTCCACACACGCAAATATACATACCTATACATCTCAATGTACATATACATATACACACACAAACATATACATATACACACATGTACATAATTCATACTGTCTGCCTTTATTTATTCCCATCGCCACCCCGTCACACATGGAATAACAACCCCCTTCCCCCTCATGTGTGCGAGGTACTGCTAGGAAAAGACAACAAAGGCCCCATTCGTTCACACTCAGTCTCTAGCTGTCATGTAATAATGCACCGAAACCACAGCTCTAAAGATAAAACATCATATAGTAAAAACCTGTTTTTATGGACTTCAGTTTCAAATGGACCCTTTAAACCCTACCAAGGTAAATTTGAGACCTCATACTAATTTCTGTAAAAATTAATATTGCCAATCTAGTCTATTGAGTTAAGGACCCATCAGAGATTTCTCTAATGTAAACTGATGTAATGACTCGTGATTACACAGAGACCTTAGTGATTAGATTTTACTGAGGGCCAGTACCCTCAAAATGTCTGGATTCTGAGGATGCCAGATTTTGGAATGCTGGATTTCAGCAATAAAAAATCAGAGCCAATGACTGTTACATGTAAAAGGTTCAAAGTTAACTCCTTTAATTTCTGGTTATGGAAACTGCAATAAATAACAGGGTAAATGCATGTGATCTGCTGGTATCATCTCTTGGCTACTTTAGTCAATAGAAAAACGATATGTATACATGCATGTCAAATGCAAATTGCTAGTGTGTAGTGGTTAGCTGTAGTGTGGCTCCTATTCTTAAATAGTGTAATTTTTCCTTAAAACATGCTGTCTTTGTTAGGCTGCATTGGCATTAGTTGGAGAGCTTGTTACATAAGCTTTATAAACACAGGCATTAATAGATTAAACCACATCAGTATATAACATGCTATTCACCCTTCCAGACATTAAGTTCATAAACTAAGAATGATATGAATTTCAGTAACAAGATGTACCATAATTCAGCTAAATCATTTCATAAAGCAACCTTTCAAACATAATAATAACACTCCTTATTCCTACCTTGTGATAGTAATTTGGATCAGCCCCTTGAGATAATAAACGTAGAGAGGTTTCAAGGTTAGAAGTTCTAACACTGGAATGTAACTGCCGACTAACATCCCCATCATTCCCACTTGGATCATCCCTTGAAGGTCGGTATACAAATGATAGCATCTGATGCTTCGCCCTGATGAAGTCAGCTTTAGTTGGGCTGAAAGAAAGGTTATCACTGTAATGGACATGCAAATGTAAAATGAAGAAGTCAATACATGAAACACAAAAAAATTATAATAAATAAATCTCAATTATTTCTCACAAACTTCACCTTTTCTCCTTAACATGTTTCCATTCTTTCTAACACATTCAGACTTTTCTTACACTTGATAACTTTGTTCTAAAACACCCTGTTATTCTCAAAATGTAGGTTTCAAATTTCAAAAACCTTTTCTCTCTGAGGCAGTGTTCAGTAATCATGAAAGATGCTCTGCTGTGATTATACTGAGGAAACTCTGGGTTAAGATTTTTAAACATCAGTATTTACAATGAAGATGCACTGGCCTTCCTACTTCCTAACCCTTAACTGTCAACTCCCTTGCAGCAGCAGAATTTCACTTATTTAGAGCCCACCATCAGCCAAATAAAGATTGCTAAAGGGATGAACCAATGACCCATTTGGCCCTTGCCCCAAGCAGCTTACAGAATTTTCACATTGCAGTCATAAACCAATAAAAGAGTCACAGATGGTAAGAGAAAGGAACACTGACAAAGAAGAGTTGGGAAAGAAATCCAGAATTGTAAAGAAAAAAAAAAGTAAAAGAAACCAGGAACAAATGCTTATTGGACAACACCTTAGAGAGAGAAAACTTTCGTTTAACTTTCAAAACCTAAATTTCTCTCCTCAGCAATCTGTCCAACAAGCATTAGGGTATACTCATGTGAAGGAGGGTAAAAAAAAAAAATCCAGGTAGACTAAACACATTAGTGGTTCTATACCTTGATATCCTAAATTGAATCTCCTGTGTATGCATGATCCTATAGCTTCTAATGGAAACAATATAAATGAATTAAAATATTGTACTTCACAATCACCCACAAGTTGTCAAAGAACTGCCCTTTCACTGTGCCAAGCCACATTTGTGGCAGGATGTGGTATGATGTGCTGAACCACAATTGTGGTTCTAAGTTTTTGTAACCTTATTTGAATTCCAAGCTGAAGCATGATTCTACATCCAGAAATGCCACTAACAACCTTACCACAGCGGGAAATATTCACACATCACAGTCACCCACAAATCATTGAAGAAAGTGTAATTTCATCATTGTGGCAGGAAGCCACAATTATGCTGCAACTAATGTATTCAATTTTACAGAGGAAGAAACAATTTCTCTCACCTTACCTATTTGCCTTAGGAGTCCTTTATATCTTCTATGGGGCTCCTACAGTGCTCAAGTGCAACAAAAAATTATTTCCTGTACTACCAGTGTATTCTTGATGAAAATAAGGATATTTTTTCTTCTACTCATGTACTTAAAGTTCTGTCCGTGTTAATATGTAAATACATAAATAATGTCAATGATACATATGGTATATGTGAAATTATGACAGATAAAAAGAATAAGTGTGCAATATGCTTAAGTGCATCCAAAACAAAATCACATATATATAAATGGAAAAAAAATCATAGTCTTACATGAATAAGGATGATCTATGCCATCATCCAGCCCCAACATCCACTTAACCACCTCCAACACTAGTGTTCTGAGTATTTTGTCTAATTCTATAAGATACTGAAACTAAAAATAATAATGCTCAGAGGGGTAGCAACATTTCAGAAATCTTGTGCAGTGATAGGGATAATTAGCTATTGGAATACAACATAACACAGAAATGGCCTCATAAAGGTCTACGATGCAAATGTGATAAAAAGAATATAATCTTTAACAGTAAGTCAAGGGCTTTTACATACTGAACAGGGTCCTTAGACTGAGGCTTGCGTCTTTCTGTCTTGGCAACACTTGGGTCAAGAAGTGTGTGTTCCCAGATGCTGTTGGCACCACTGCTGTAGAGAGTGTGCACCATCTGTGGTACAGAAATATCCTGACATCATAATGATAAAACTTTATCACAACCCAATTTGTGAAAAAAAAAACAACAACAAAGATTAGTGTGCATTAGCTGCAGTACAAAAATATCCTGACATCACTAAAATCATATTTTCTTTTCCAATCATTTGCTGAGAAAGGAATGTAGGAAAATATAAGTCACAGTTTAGTGGGTCAAGATGATTACAAGACATCTTTTGGTTGATTTGCGTCTCACTGAAAAAAAATTATACTACCGATAAGCAAAAACAAAAATTGGTCCACACATAAGTGTACCTCAAAATCTACTTCCATAAGCTATACCTTATTACAAATCAACACAAGTCTAGCTCTACATACTTCTAAGAGCTTTAAAGACTAATTACTTTTTAATTCAATGAGATGAGATAAAAAGGGGATAGAAACTGCTCATTATACATATATAATAACAGGATTAAAATTATTTTCTACAACTTATCAAATTTCATGCTTGTTACAAACGTCTAATCAAAGAAATATCATATTCCGATCACAAAGAAGTATATGTACAATACTCCTTGCAATGCTACCTTGTAGTGTTGGAACAGCATTAATAAACTGCATACTCAAATCCTGTATCAAGGAAAATTTGAACAATAAAACCATGAATGACGAGAATATTTACAAGTGGCTGTAACGACAATGCTTCTGGAAAGACAAGCAGTATCATGGAAAACTACAATGTTTATCATGCAGCTAAATAAATAACGGAGGAATTATGGCCATGATAGAAAGAGGCACAGGCTAAAAAAAAAAAAAAAAAAAAAAAACAGTCAGTTTAAAATCAATCAGTGCTGCTCCTCAGCTACTAAAATCAGCAGCTGATTATAACCAATTACAACTTAAACACTTACAGTAATGCCAGGGTACAAGGAAAAAAGAATACTACCCACAGAAGGAACCAAACAAAGGATGTTTTTTGAAGGCTTGGGCTGGAGTGTCTGAATGTACATGGTTGCAACCAAAATGAAAAGAATGGAGAGATAGATACTTTACTTGAACACATGGATACTCTAATTCTAAGCAAATCTAAGTTGTGGGGTAAGTGGGTAGAAGAGTTCAGGAATGTTCAAAGGATATAGCCATGGGTAAAAGAAACAGGAGCAAAGACAAGGCTGGTACTTTAGATAAGGAATGGGGTAAGTCCACTTAAATTTCAAAGAACCACAAACAAGGTTCATAAGGATTTGAAAGAAAGTAGAGTATAAGAAGTGGGTGATATTCGATGGTTATGTACCAAAAAGCATGAGGGGAAAAAACGAATGTGCATTAAGTGACAACTGGAAGATGGGATGTGCACATAGGAAAATGGATGGTAATTGTCAGAATGACAGCATCATTACACCTTTTAACCTGCATAATCACATATAAACTGCTGTGCTTCCTTAAATGTTTGCACAAATTACCAACACACACACAAAATTAGCAAAAATACAATAAACAAATTCATGCCGGTGCAGTAAATAGGACCACCATGAAAATGCTCTAAACTGGCAGCCTGAGACAAATGCTGATCACAACAAAGTCTTTTCACTGTTTGAGTGCACAGCTCTGTCACACACACACACAAACACAACAACAAAAAAAAACTATATGTATTGTATGTTCTTAGGTGGAAGTGTTGTACTGACAGATTGATTCCAATTGTTTTTCTGTGAGAGAGAGAGAGAGAGAGAGAGAGAGAGAGAGAGAGAGAGAGAGAGAGAGAGAGAGAGAGAGAGAGAGAGTGTTCCACAAAAAAAGCACAAACCAAGGTAATGAATAACCACATCAAACACAAATTCTTTTTTTTTTTCTTTTTTTTTTTTTGCTTTGTCGCTGTCTCCCGCGTTTGTGAGGTAGCGCAAGGAAACAGACGAAAGAAATGGCCCAACCCACCCCCATACACATGTATATACATACGTCCACACACGCAAATATACATACCTACACTGCTTTCCATGGTTTACCCCAGACGCTTCACATGCCTTGATTCAATCCACTGACAGCACGTCAGCCCCGGTATACCACATCGCTCCAATTCACTCTATTCCTTGCCCTCCTTTCACCCTCCTGCATGTTCAGGCCCCGATCACACAAAATCTTTTTCACTCCATCTTTCCACCTCCAATTTGGTCTCCCTCTTCTCCTCGTTCCCTCCACCTCCGACACATATATCCTCTTGGTCAATCTTTCCTCACTCATTCTCTCCATGTGCCCAAACCATTTCAAAACACCCTCTTCTGCTCTCTCGACCACGCTCTTTTTATTTCCACACATCTCTCTTACCCTTACGTTACTTACTCAATCAAACCACCTCACACCACACATTGTCCTCAAACATCTCATTTCCAGCACATCCATCCTCCTGCGCACAACTCTATCCATAGCCCACGCCTTGCAACCATACAACATTGCTGGAACCACTATTCCTTCAAACATACCCATTTTTCCTTTCCGAGATAATGTTCTTGACTTCCACACATTCTTCAAGGCTCCCAGAATTTTTGCCCCCTCCCCCACCCTATGATCCACTTCCGATTCCATGGTTCCATCCGCTGCCAGATCCACTCCCAGATATCTAAAACACTTCACTTCCTCCAGTTTTTCTCCATTCAAACTCACCTCCCAATTGACTTGACCCTCAACCCTACTGTACCTAATAACCTTGCTCTTATTCACATTTACTCTTAACTTTCTTCTTTCACACACTTTACCAAACTCAGTCACCAGCTTCTGCAGTTTCTCACATGAATCAGCCACCAGCGCTGTATCATCAGCGAACAACAACTGACTCACTTCCCAAATTCATAATCTACATTACATATTCAGAAACTTAATGGTTAAAAAGATACAGTTCAATACACACATGAACATGATCATGTCCAAACTACTTAACCCTTTGGCTACTTAATGAATTTCCAGTTACATTCCTGCATTTAATGGGAATAAAATTAATATAAACATAATTCAAATGTGATGCAACGTCATTAAATTTTTGCCATCCAAGCCATATACATGAAAGGTAAGGTAGTATGATGCTTCATCCCTAAACGACTAATGTTCATCCCACAATGACTATGATATTTATAAACCTACAGCATGTTGTATAGGATTCCAGGTTCCTTTCTTGAGTGACTTGACTTGAGATATGTGTCTCCCAAGAGACCTGTGCACACTGCAGCACTCATCACATACTAGTATACCTCGGTTTATGGATGCCCAGCCCGGCTCTGAAAGCAAACAAATAAAAGGCTGACTACATTTACAATCTCATCCTAATAATTATGATAAACATAATAATGGATACGAAATAAAACTGATCTACCTTATACATAAATATCCTACACGCCTTACTCTGATACACTGATTTAGGTTTTCCTAACACTAATAAATGAGCTACAAACAAACCTACCTTCCTCTATTTAATTTCTATTTTTTGCAACAAGTTCCATCAATATATGTTTTTTCAATATAACTTTTACATCAGAAGTCAGTATATATTTCCAATAGTTTTCACTATTTGGAGGAGATACTTTGCCTTGAAGTAAAGTACTTGAGAAGTACACAGGGCTTTCAGTATGGGGGAAATTGTAACTGGTGTGGCAGGTGGAGAATAATAAGAGAAAGGTGAGGTACGATTCAAAGCATTCCATATTAACAAACATGTCAAGAAAGAGATTAAAAAGGTAAAGCTATTGACAGAAATCTAGGAATTAAGAGAACCAATCTAACTTCCCTTGACGATGAACAATTATTGTATCTTTATTGCAACTTCAAAAATATGATAGTTATGGTCCAGTGATTACATCCAGTTTGACAAAGGCTTGCATATGGGATCACATCTCTGGGTGGTATATAGATGCCACACACTTTGGTTCCTACCGACAAGTTGTTCCCAAATACTTTCTGACACTAGTTCCTACTGATAGTTCATCCCTGAACATCTAAAACCACTTTGCTAAATCTCACTAAACCGAAACTATACCTAATCTAAATAATATAACTAAACCTATCTGCCAAATCTAACTCAAAGTGGGCGAGGAAATGTTGGTGAATATTAAGCGACCAACTATTGGCCAACTTGAATACCACAGGTACACAAGTTCTTATTCTGCCTTTATTCTTACAGTCTCTGCAGAGGAAACACATATCACATGGTTCATGATCAACATGGGGACTTTACATGTAATCAACATGGCTCCAACCACAGTAACGTAACCTTATCTTTTCTAGCTGTTCATTAAGATGCACAAGCTGTTTTATTGTGCCAACCTTTTGCTATGCCACTAACCTCCTAGATCCCAAACTTGCAGTCTGTGCAATCCAGTTTCAGGGTGCTGTATCTGTCTGTTGCAGTTAAAAGCATTCAAGCAAATGAACTTTCTCCGGAACACATTCTTCACCATATAACATTACAAAGAACATGAAAATGATGGTTGCATATTTTGGCTACAACATTCAAAGTTCAGGTGTTTCAACCCCTAGGCAAAGTTAGGTGAGATTTTCATAGAACCTGCTGATTACTATGAAGTTCATTTATCTTAACCCACATTTCCTGAAATCTTCATATCCCTCCCTACTACTGACTAATTCTTTTTCCTTTCTTTTACCACCACCAAAGAAAATTCTTCATTCCAAAAATATTTCTTTGGAGTACTTATACTGGCACTTTACCCTAACCAAATGTAACCAATCAGTTTTCTATAACAGGACTGTATATAATGATCTACAAATTAACATCTACTATGTTCTCTTTACTCAACACCTTCATTAACATCTATGATAAGCAAAGGGTACAAGATTACTTTAAGGATAAGAGAATTAACATGATGACTTGTTATGGATAAGAGAATTAACATGATGACTTGCACTGATAAATAATATATACGACAATTTATCTTACCTATAGAGAAGCAGGTCTTAGTTTAAAATGTCTCCACACTTAATCTAAATCTTTACAAAGTAAAATCTAAACATTTCAGAATGTCATTTTCACCGTAACAGCCTTGACAATAAGATTATAAACCCAGCATCCATAAACACCTAGATACAGTTCATTCATAGGGATACAGAAGACTGCATTCAGTAGGGATGGCAAAGCATATCTGTAATCCTGTCAGAAACCCATTTGTCTACTTACATTTCGATTCTATTAGCAGTTTATTGTTTTTCTGTATTCATTTTCATTATCTTATGATTGCCATTCCAATAATAAAAGGCCATACTTCTGTAGTTTATTCAGAATCACCAAGAGGCATAAATCCGTGCACACTGACTAAGTATCATGAGCCATTATGGTCAACGAAATCCCTTATTCTCAATAATCTGAAGCCTAAGGAGATAACACACAAACACTATTCCCTGAAGGATCCACAAGTCCTGGGCTCGTGACATGCTATCATCAAGATTGTCCAATAAGATTCTTAATGTACTCAGAAAAGCGAAATGCTGCTAAAATGAATAACATTTCAGACAGGAGACTGTCTTTACTATACTATCACAGGAATGATTCCCGGGCTGAACTGTATTTCTGTTATTTCTATAAATCTTCCATTATTCAACCTGCAATTCTGAGTTTTGGGAGACCCTTTCAAACCTCAATCAATTAATTCTCGTAATTATCTCAAGCAAAGATTTGTTTTGCCACTCAATAACATGAAAAAAATAAAGTATAAGTTTATCATATAAATTACAGTTCAAAACTTTAAATGACGACAACAGGAAAGTTATTTTAGACTAAATTACCCAAACATTTATAAGGTATACGAGAAGGGAGAGGTTTTAGTGACAACTCAAGAAAGGTCTTACCTGGCGCCCCACAGTCTGCACACACATCCTGTGAGGTCCTGGGCTTGGTCCTCGCCCCTCCCCCTACACGAGACATCTTGCAAGAGGCCGCATCCTATACGGCCACACCTAACATGCCCATGAGCTTCACCAAATCCTTATCTGTAAAAGTTTCTTGGTTTCGCTTGACTTCTGTTTTCATTCGCGCTCTTGAAAGCATCACAACAGTCTTTTAAAATCTGGTAAATATAAACGATTTAACACAAAATGGAAATAAAAAAATCATTAACAATAATAATCGTCTTGCAAATGAAAGGTACATATCATATTACATTCTTCAATTAATCAGATTTATTTTTATTCTTTAGAAAAGTATTGGAACTTGGGTAGGGATAGCACGGAACTGTTATTCCGCAAAATTATATATTACCATCACTTTGTTGTTAAGGTAAATGCAATATGTTATTTGATTACAAGATAATGTACAAGCACATCTAATGAAGCTTATGGGAGAACATACAAAATACATGTTGACGAAAACACAAAATTCTAAAAGTTTTCTCTTAATATTCATGGCCCATGTTACGTTTTCTTTATTAATATACAATGTACAACTATTATAAATAAGAACTAATCATAAAGATTCTGGTACCGAGGTTAAAGCTCTTTGGCAATCTAACTATGGGTAATGCAGGATTTGAGTATTTCATGCATAACATTCGTGGCGGAAACCTAACCAAATAGAATATATATATATATATATATATATATATATATATATATATATATATATATATATATATATATATATATATATATATATATATATATATATATATATATATATATATATATATATATACTTTTTTTCGCAAGGAAGCAGACGAAATAAATGGCCCAACCCACCCCCATACACATGTATATACATACACGTCTACACACACATATATACATACCTATACATCTCAATGTACACATACATATACACACACAGACATATACACATATACACATGTACATAATTCATACTGTCTGCCTTTATTTATTCCCATCGCCACCTCGCCACACATGGAATGACATCCCCCTCCCCCCTCATGTGTGCGAGGTAGCGCTAGGAAAAGACAACAAAGGCCCCATTCGTTCACACTCAGTCTCTAGCTGCCATGTAATAATGCCCGGAACCACAGCTCCCTTTCCACATCCAGGCCCCACACAACTTTCCATGGTTTACCCCAGACGCTTCACATGCCCTGATTCAATCCATTGACAGCACGTCGACCCCGGTATACCACATCGATCCAATTCACTCTATTCCTTGCCCGCCTTTCACCCTCCTGCATGCTCAGGCCCCGATCACTCAAAATCTTTTTCACTCCATCTTTCCACCTCCAATTTGGGCTCCCACTTCTCGTTCCCTCCACCTCCGACACATATATCCTCTTGGTCAATCTTTCCTCACTCATTCTCTCCATGTGCCCAAACCATTTCAAAACACCCTCTTCTGCTCTCTCAACCACTCTCTTTTTATTTCTACACGTCTCTCTTACCCTTACATTACTTACTCGATCAAACCACCTCACACCTCATATTGTCCTCAAACATCTCATTTCCAGCACATCCATCCTCTTGCGCACAACTCTATCCATAGCCCACGCCTCGCAACCATACAGCATTGTTGGAACCACTCTTCCTTCAAACATAGCCATTTTTGCTTTCCGAGATAATGTTCTCGACTTCCAAACATTCTTCAAGGCTCCCAGGATTTTCGCCCCCTCCCCCACCCTATGATTCACTTCCGTTTCCATGGTTCCATCCGCTGCCAGATCCACTCCCAGATATCTAAAACACTTTACTTCCTCCAGTTTTTCTCCATTCAAACTTACCTCCCAATTGACGTGACCCTCAACCCTACTGTACCTAATAACCTTGCTCTTATTCACATTTACTCTTAACTTTCTTCTTTCACACACTTTACAAACTCAGTCACCAGCTTCTGCAGTTTCTCACATGAATCAGCCACCAGCGCTGTATCATCAGCGAACAACAACTGACTCACTTCCCAAGCTCTCTCATCCCCAACAGACTGCATACTTGCCCCTCTTTCCAAAACTATTGCATTCACCTCCTTAACAACCCCATCCATAAACAAATTAAACAACCATGGAGACATCACACACCCCTGCCGCAAACCTACATTCACTGAGAACCAATCACTTTCCTCTCTTCCTACACGTACACATGCCTTACATCCTCGATAAAAACTTTTCACTGCTTCTAACAACTTGCCTCCCACACCATATATTCTTAATACCTTCCACAGAGCATCTCTATCAACTCTATCATATGCCTTCTCCAGATCCATAAATGCTACATACAAATCCATTTGCTTTTCTAAGTATTTCTCACATACATTCTTCAAAGCAAACACCTGATCCACACATCCTCTACCACTTCTGAAACCACACTGCTCTTCCCCAATCTGATGCTCTGTACATGCCTTCACCCTCTCAATCAATACCCTCCCATATAATTTACCAGGAATACTCAACGAACTTATACCTCTGTAATTTGAGCACTCATTCTTATCCCCTTTGCCTTTGTACAATGGCACTGTGCAAGCATTCCGCCAATCCTCAGGCACCTCACCATGAGTCATACATACATTAAATAACCTTACTAATCAGTCAACAATACAGTCACCCCCTTTTTAAATAAATTCCATTGCAGTACCATCCAAACCTGCTGCCTTGCCGGCTTTCATCTTCCGCAAAGCTTTTACTACCTCTTCTCTGTCTACCAAATCACTTTCCCTAAGCCTCTCACTTTGCACACCACCTCGACCAAAACACCCTATATCTGCCACTCTATCATCAAAAACATTCAACAAACCTTCAAAATACTCACTCCATCTCACATCACCACTACTGTTTATCACCTCCCCATTAGCCCTCTTCACTGAAGTTCCCATTTGCTCCCTTGTCTTACGCACTTTATTTACCTCCTTCCGGAACATCTTTTTATTCTCCCTAAAATTTAATGATACTCTCTCACCCCAACTCTCATTTGCCCTCTTTTTCACCTCTTGCACCTTTCTCTTGACCTCCTGCCTCTTTCTTTTATACATCTCCCACTCATTTGCATTTTTTCCCTGCAAAAATCGTCCAAATGCCTCTCTCTTCTCTATCATATATATATATATAAATATATATATATATATATATATATATATATATATATATATATATATATATATATTTTTTTTTTTTTTTTCTTTTTTCATACTATTCGCCATTTCCTGCCTCAGCGAGGTAGCGTTAAGAACAGAGGACTGGGCCTCTGAGGAAACATCCTCACCCGGCCCCCTTCTCTATTCCTTCCTTTGGAAAGTTAATAAAAAAATGAGAGGGGAAGATTTCCAGCCCCCCGCTCCCTTCCCTTTTAGTCGCCTTCTACGACACGCAGGGAATACGTGGGAAGTATTCTTTCTCCCCTATCCCCAGGGATAATATATATATATATAACACTTCCTCGATCCAACTGAATCTCTTTTTACTGCATGCTCAAGATGATTTTCGCAATACAATTACAGTAATCAGCTGAATACGGCCTAATAAGACACTGACGGATCATGAACACTGCCTTCCATCTAGTGACACAGCAACGTTCACCAACCGACAGATCACTAATATCACCTTGCCGGAATAAGCCTCACAGCTGATTTATCACAGACGGGGATGCAATAAGACCCATCTTTTGGCATCGGTTCATTACTGATGAGCTACAACATGATGTAGAGATGAAATTCCCATCAATTCCTTAGTCCCAGACCACCTGCCCGCGGCATTCCAGAAATTCCAGACAGGTAGCGCGACAATAGGAATATTCCAGGCCAGAGTGGGAGGGTGGGGGGAGAGGGAGCAGACTACCACTCCTCTCCCGTCCCATCACCTGGCGCGTGTGTGAGATGCAATCAGGCTTTCAGAAACTCTCTCTCTCACTCTCTCTCTCTCTCTCTCTCTCTCTCTCTCTCTCTCTCTCTCTCTCTCTCTCTCTCTCTGTAAATGTGGATAAGAAGGGCATGAAGAGTTTCGTCTTAGTATTGCTGAGATCAATGGAGGGATTATGTGTGTGTGTGTGTGTGTGTGTGTGTGTGTGTGTGTGTGTGTGTGTGTGTGTGTGAACAACCGGTTAGTTCGAGGTTAGGGCGGTCAAGAGGGGTCTGACTCTCCCAAATCTACATAGGGCCTATGGATATATACTGACCAAGAGGGCCCAGGGTGGCCCCTGATAAAAGAAAAATGTACATATTCACATTTAGTGTCATTTTCCATGTCTAACTTTCACAGTTTAATTCACACATATTACAATTGTCAATTAGTAATATCAAGTGCAAGGCCATTATAGAGTGATATCTAAAACCAGGTATGAGAGGAATTACTTGACCCTAATCCATCAAATATCATACAAAAAGGGAAATCTAAGTTCTATTCTTTTTAACTCGCGAATAGATTTCACAGGTCATAAAGATACTGTGGCCACGTATTTTCGTCTTAGAAAAATATAAGACCAAATCGTCATAAACAATACATGTTCATTTATATATAAAACTGTTTCAAAGCATCCGAAACAGCATCCAATAATTATTGGGCCACCGTCAAACCACGTCAACAGAAACCAAACCGTTCGTGGAATTTAAAAAGCGCTTCCACCCAATTGTTTATTCAGCGATACATGTCATCACAAATATATCCAAAGATCAAAAATCATTATGAAGATTACATATTCTGGCTTTCTTTAAAAGATATCTAACAAGTGAAAACGGCTTATGTGAAATTATATACCTGGGCTTCCTTTGAAATATATTTTCATCGATCTATCAATATTACCATTATTGTCTAAAATTTCCCCAATACTTATATTTCTTCCATTTTTAACTATATTTCATATTTCACCCACATTCATATATTTCTGGCATACTGGAAGTGGTGCAGAAAATGGCATGCATAATCATTTTCGGTTCCTCTTGTACCACCTATCAAAGAGGCGCTAAACTAACTCGCTACGCCACATCACCTCCATTTAACCACAGATCTCTCCTCCACGAGTTGCAGTTGGACACCGTAACAGCGGCGAGCCCATCCGACCTCACACAGACCGTCACCAGAACAACCCCATTACAACACTCAGACCATCAGCGGTCTGCGCACTGTATAATTTAACCTCCAGTTTTGTATTTGTGAGAAG
The DNA here is from genome assembly GCF_036320965.1 of Panulirus ornatus. Taxonomy (NCBI): domain Eukaryota; kingdom Metazoa; phylum Arthropoda; class Malacostraca; order Decapoda; family Palinuridae; genus Panulirus; species Panulirus ornatus. The sequence goes on from NC_092265.1 coordinate 5,928,936, forward strand.
GGCGTCTGTTCAACGTCCCTTTTGAGTTCTACTTTCTCCGTATTTTTATAACTTGCCTGAAATTGATTCAAAGAGCCATTAAATCATAATTATCATAAGAATGATCATTCCAGAATCAACATCAAAGTCTCGAAGAATCTTTCTTTCGATGAGAAGATTGAATTTTCCGGTATCATTTTTTCCCAAAATTATTGGTGAAAGAAAATAATCAAATGATTCTATTATAAAATGTGTTACATCATATAAGCCTTCACGATAGATATGGCTATTTTTCCTGCTGGAGCGCAAACTCGCATCGTCTACGCGAACAACAGAGGAGACACCCGCTCCCACTCTGTACATCATTCCTGAAATTCCTGCGTGCCATTGGAGCGCGAGGGATGCCAAAGTGAACCGTTCCTGTGTGCCGGTGGAGCGCCCAGGACACTAAAGCCCATTGTCCTAGATGGGGTGGTACCATACGTGGGGCAGGTGGCGCCTGCCAACTCCCCTCTCGACGCGGGTAAGCCCGAGCTCCCACAAGCGCCGCGCGCCTACCTGCCAGCTTACGCCTCAGTACCGCGGACCCAAATGTATTGTTGTTTATATATGTTACCATACATGAAGGTAATGCACAGACGTCACAGCTTACACATATGTTCCACATTCATCTTTCCTCCCTGTTTACAATGGTGTAACAATTTTCATCCATGATGTGGCAATGATTTTTGGCGATTATATAATTTCGCAGTGGCACGAGATAATAAAAACGAGAAATTTGTGAGGTTTACATAAAGACTTTCACGCCCATCAAACCCACTACCCCTCCTCAATTCCTGCAGTCTCAAACGAATATCAGAAAGTGGAAAGCACTTCGAAGATCAAGAGAAAATGTAGAGTTAAATACAGTACCAAGTTCTGTTATACCAAACCCGACCTAACCCCCATCTAGGCAGGTGTTACTTTTGCCAGGACTAAACTGAACGTTTCTCACCTGATTATGATGGGTATAAGGCTGCCGTAACATACAAGACCTCGTGCCATTGCAGTACCGAGCGAAGGAAAACGTTTCTCGAAATATGATGACGCTGACGAACTTCCGCTGAGAGTATTTCAAAGTGAACGAACACTGGGTGTGCAGCAGAGAACGGTTTACCCTACATTTTGCTTTAACGCAATCGATATGCTTTTGTCAAGCAGACGCTTCTGTGACATGTCCGACACTTTTTGGTGAAATCAACTTTTTTTTTTTTTTTTTTTTTTTTTTTTTTGTGTGTGTGTGTGTGTGCTATAAATGCCCAACAGAATTATATGGTGTTAGTAGACTCTGTCCACACGAGGTTACACCGCGGCTGAAAAGTTATCTTTGGGCCAGGGTGCTTTTCACGCCAATGGAGTCCACATTTTCCCCTGCTACTGAAACTAGCGCAAACTTGCGCTGCAGGAGCCTCTAGATAAACGTCTTGGTTAACACCAAGACCTTTAAAAAAAGGTAATTATGAATAGATACACAAGATTCAGTACAACAATATGTGATCTAAAGGCAAGAACATAGGCGTCTCGATGTACATTGTTGCAGGAGGGTGGGCGAAAGCCACCCCACCCCTCTTACCCTCCCTGTCCCCGATCCTACACCACTCAGTTGTACACAACGGGTGTAAGTAACCCAGGCAAGGCATCGTTTTCATATTGTTCCATGCCTCTCTCTCCGTCCTTTCCCTAGGCAGGGTCACAATCCTCGCAGGAGGCAGAGTTGATTTTATTTTTCCTTTAGGATTTTGTCGCTTTGATCAACCATCCACCCTCCTCGAGAACGGCAGGATAGATGGATTATAGGGGTCACAAAGGGGTATTTGTCGGACTCCAAGAGGCACGTCATTCCAACATGAGACATTACGCATATGGTTTATTGCTTATTCATACACTCATCTTTCGTGTATATGCGAGAGGGGAATGCAACGGGCCGAGTGTATGTATCTTTGGAAGCAAGTTATCCATCTGGCTTCAATCCCAAGACCTGGGCTGCGCCATATCCTAGAACTAGGATCCCACAACAGTGTGCTATACAAATACCTCAGTGATGTCACTCAACAGAGATCAGGGTCCTTCAAGAATACCGACATAAAATGCACGTATTTCAACGTTTTTTCTTGCATGTACACATTAGAGGGCAAATCACTTCCTGTATGGGGTATCACGCAGCTGTGATTCGACAAAAATGTGATTTCCATGTATACTATCCCCACTAGACGGTGTTCCTCAAGGATTCCATGGTCTGTTGCTGTTTGTATTCCCTCGTACTCAGAGCTTTTCACCCCTTAGTTGATGCAGAGGACGGGGTGGGGGTCGAGGAAGAGAAAAGTCTACTGTACTATCCTGTCTCCGTCTATATATTTAGTTAAGAAATTCTGGGATACTATTACCATCCTGCAGCAGGTCACCCCGTTGTAGACCGTCAGGTGTCCCTTAACCTGGCTTACCTATGACCTCTCTCGCATTCAAACCTAGTCCTCCCCATCCACCCACCTGTAGTTCGAGCTGGTCCCCGTCGCATGCAGGGTAACCATCCCCATCCATGCTCCTCTCTCACCCTGGGTCAGCAGTACTCGCTCACGGGTCGGATATTACCACAGCCGGTAACGCGAGAGGTTGTATGTAGCTCCCCCTCCCTCCCTAAACCCCTACGTGTCACCCGCGGGGCTTGTGTGTGACATGACACCGCCGCACCTGTGGCCTGCTGACCCCTGACCAAGAAGACCCGAGGTGAGGCTGGGCAAACGGTCAGTCTGCAGCTCTCCTCTCATCCACCCCTCCCAACCTTAGAAAACGTGTTATCGATGGATTGGATCCGTCTCCATGTCATCTGTACGTCTACTTGGTCATTTTGACAGGAATTAGCACTTTCATGACAAGATAATATATATATACATACATACATACATATATATATATATATATATATATATATATATATATATATATATATATATATATATATATATATATATATATATATATATATATATAATTCCACCTTAGAGTGACGCCCGTAGAGACATAGTCTCATAATTTCTCGCCGTCCAACAGTTTCCATCGGAAGCGAATCCTGGGTTGGCAGAATAAGCGTTTCTCTCTTTCCTCAAGAAACGTAAGCGTGTTTCCGTCTTTCTTAGAAATGCCAGGAAAGCGTACGTGACACGTTGGGGGGATGACCCTCCGGAGGGTTCGAACCTCGAACGTGCCTACTGATCCTGTTGGATGAAACGAACTAGCTCTGTTCTGATGGCAGACGGATCTGCTCGTGTTGACTTCACTTCGTCTTCGAGATCAGCAGACTTTTTCTCTCAAGTTCTTTCTGATTGATTACTCTAAAGCGACTCGAAGGTAAGCCCCGAAGTCAATCAGTTTACTCTTCGGGGTATAAGATTCTGCCAAATACACTAGCCTTTATCATGTGTTCTCAGCCCACTATTTTTAAGAAAATCTAGAAACACTGCAGTCTATGATTCCGTCGTGGATGATTTTGTTGTTATGTTTCGACCTTCAGACACAAGCATTATCAGCCATGCTGAAGGAAGTTCGACGCAGTTACTGAGGAGAGTCACTTTCAGTCGGACTATCTTTCGTTGAACGGCATTACCAAAATTTAAGGTCAACGAGAACAGCAAAAGGTTCAAAGCGCGGATGCCCAATTACTGATCCCAACTCCTCATTCGAGATAGGAACCATCAGCTTGTGTTACAATAGCGGTAGCAGCACTAATTTTGCTGTGGGGACCTACACGTACATATGCATTAATTTGTGAAAGATCATATTCACCGCTGATGGCGTCAGTGTAACTAACTTAGGGCGTCATATATGTGACTCACAACCTCAGCTCAATGTGATCTAAGCGAGGATTTTTAAGGGAAAGGAGGAAACCGTAATGTCAGAGAGGTTAATTTAACACGGAGCAGGATAACGCAGCCGCTGTCCCATGAATCCCGTACCATTCTAAGCCCAGAGGCAGTTGTAATGGCTCATCCAGATGGACGTCTGCCGTCTGGGTAGATGGGATGAGATCCGAAGGCCTCAGGTTGACCATGATATCTTGGCTCAGGGCAGCTGAGACTAGCCAGGAATCGGCAAACCTTCAGTTAGACGAAGATGTGCACCTTAGCAACATGTCTGGGTTGAAGCACGCCCGTCCACGTAGATCCACACCGTACGACCTCACGATTTGAGACAGGTGACGCTGCCGAGCCACAGAACAAGACAAAGTTAAGACACTTCGCACGGTGCCTAAATTACATGGCAGTCTTAACATTACTCCCCGCCAGAAGAAAGCATTGGCCAAAGCTCTCGCACAAGACACCTGCAGCATCGGTGTCTCTGGCCCCATGGACATGCTTACCAACACATGATCCCTACCACGCCACCCGTCTCATTATACACCCTTGTCCTCCCCTTGTCCCAACCCCTTTCCCCCCACCTCCCCTTTTGTAATTTGCTGCTCCTTTCTCCCTCCCCTAGTGAGTTCGTGCCCCCTCCCCCAACGGTGTGGGTGTCCCAAGAGAGGGGTGGGTGTGTGGGCGTGATGAGCCGGGCCGCTGAGCGTGACACATAGATCACCGCAACTACCCGAAACCCGAGGCGCCCCCATACCCACTCATCCTACACACACGCACCTCTGTGGCTTCCCCCGGCTGCTCATTATATACCAAATCGAGCTTCTCCTCCTTAACTGTATTTCCACGTTGGTAACGGGTGCTTGAAGAAACCCCGGCTCCATAATTACCGTTTGCAGGCACGTAAGGAAGGTAAGCTAGTCCTGAGAGAATGAATCGTCCCGTCACATGAGACAGGCAAAACCCACGAGGAGGTGGTGGTTGGTCAGGTGACACCGCCTCGTACCGAGACGTTTGGCGTCCTCCTCCATCTTCCCACGATCAAACTGACGCTTGATATATCGGTTTCAACATACGAGGGATGACAGTCAACGGAGAGGCGTGAGGTTTTCTTGGCGGGTCACCTTTCAAAGTGCTGGCGTCCCAGCTTTGTCTCAGTCTACTGACGGAGTCTTGGTCTCTCCGTCATCGCCGGCTTGGTAAAGCCTAATCTTCACTAGCTTATCGGCTTAACCTTCAGTTAGCTGTCTGAGTAATCACACGGAGACATGAGCTGCTACACAGACCAGATAACTTATATGGTCAACCAAGCAGGTACAGAGCTAAAGTATGGGAACACAAAGGAAATCTAAACGGTAACAGACCACTGCGTTTTTGTGAGGTTTAACTCTCTTTGAGGGGAGCCTTGAGATAAGTATAAACAACTTCAAATCTCTATCAGCCTAGTTATCTTTAGTAAGCTTGCTTTTGCTCGTCTCGCCTTGAAGTTTATGCAATTAAAAGCTAGAAATGGAGGAAAAAGAGCTCCGGTGACACTTGCAACAATAACCAGCAAATCTAAGTGAACCGCATTCTGCAAATCCCGTGAAGTAAATCCAGGAGAAATAACCGAGTCTTTCCCAGGAAGTGTGGATAGTTTATCTGTCTCCCTGGCTGACTTCGCAGGGATGTCTTGTGAGATGTGATCCTCCTTATTCGCTCACTTCAGCATCATGACTGAAGCACCAGTGAACATATTGGCCAAATTGTCGGTAGTACCTTAGGCTAGCCTTAGTCTGGCAATTACAGCACCTTATTATCTGCTGATCTCATTACTTTCTCTAAATACATGATTTTCTTTTCACAGTTCACTCTGATGGAAAATGTTTCTATCTGTCCTTAGAAACAGTCCTTCTCCTCCTCCTCCTTCTTCTTTGTTATTATTATAATTTCTTGGAGGCGGGGATGAGCGTCGTGTGACTGAGGTCGAGACTCCACAAGCAAAGACCTGAAGAACCTGTCCCTTCCGTGCCCAAAGCACCAACCATGACCCGCCTCGCTCTCCTTTCTTACACCACACGTCTACACTACCTCGCCCCCATGTTACTACTCTTTCCCCCATTAAAAAAAATGATTCTGGTCATCACAAGGACACCATCACCACTGAACAATAATCTCTCACAACTTATGGGTTCCCACAACAGACCACTGATGGTTTGGTAGAGCTGTTGTTGTAACACGTACGGATGGTTTGGTAGAGCTGTTGTTGTAACACGTACGGATGGTTCTTACCAAGTCCAGCCTGAGTCCTATTCTACATCACCGCCCACAGGATGGGCAGACGTGCACAATGAAATGGTTGCCTTTGCAGCAAAAATAAAAAATATCACGGACACTAACTAATCTTTGAAAGGACAAGATGCGTTAATGCTACAATGGAAGCCCAGGAAACTAACCTCAAATCGAGAACAAAGTATTTGTAAGAATAGGCTACAAACACCTTTGAATGACACATTACAAGTCACGAGAACCCGGGTTCGAACTCTAGAGAGGGCAGTCACCTCAGAGCCAACCAATCTATTCATGGTCCATTCAGAAATGGTCAATAGATGGGTACCTGGCGTACTCTGGGGTAATAACCTATGCGTACTGTGCCCCTCGCACAATTTTTTTCAGCTTCTATAAGCTCTTCACCTTCCTACTTCCTTCCATTAGTCCACCACTCTTATACCATGAAAGTATTTCATAACATCATTTAGAACAAGTTTCTTGCTATATTTCAAGCTCTGGTCTCTAGTATACGATACCATACTGCTGTCTCTACCACACCATGCCATACTACCATAAACAGAGGCTTGTTTTGGATACTGCTTTGCTGTCGTAAAAATAAATGAAAACTATTGGAAACCGCGAGCTGCCTCCTTCACCTTCACGATATGTATATATTTGTTCCTTAAGGATACCTTGAAGACGATCTGATACGAACTCTGTGTGTGTGTGTGTGTGTGTGTGTGTGTGTGTGTGTGTGTGTGTGTGTGTGTGAGAGAGAGAGAGAGAGAGAGAGAGAGAACTTCTCTTGAAAAGAGTGTTGTAACCTGAGACAATCTGACACCAGCAGTGTGTGAGAGAACCTTCGCTTGTGAGATGTATCATTACGAAAGCTAGTTACCTACAAATCTGGGGTTTATCGTTAGTCTATCAGTTTCGCTTATCTTTCTAGCAAAGTGGATGATTCGGACGTCAGGTAATACATTGCACAAATGGATTATTTCCGTGTTAAAGTCCGGTATAAACACGAACTGTTTTATGTGGCATGATTCGCATATCAAACGGTGCACCTGTTTCTAAAATCCTTTGAACACGACGTTCAGACCCCTGAGCACAACGTCACGATCTTTGAACACGACGTTACGACCCCTTGAATCACGAAGGCACGACCCCTCAGCACGACTCATGAACACGACAATACTTCCCCTGATCTCGACGGTACAACCCCTGAGCACGACTATTCTTCCCCTTAAACACGACGGTACGACCCATGAGCAAAAGTAATTGAAGTCCTGACCTCTACTCTAAGCCTCAAGGCTCCGATCATAGGCCGAGTCTGTCATAAACTAAGGGTCGTGCCGCCTCGGTCGTATGGAAGACGATCATCTCTCAACATCGCTAAGAGCCACTGTTGCCAACAAGGAGACGCCACCAGCGTGGGACTGCGACCATAGCCTCTACCTCGCTGCACTTCGTGACGGTCTCCACCCCCCCCCCCCCCCAACCACCAAACCCTACCTACCCTCCCTCTCGAGCTGGTTTCTGACGCTGAATCTGCTGCTGTTGTGTTAGCCATGGCAGGGGCAGGTGAGAGGCGGGGTGGCTCTCCTCGTGTGTCGTGGGGGGGCCTGAGCGACACGAGTTGCCTGCGGGGTCCCGCCCGGGACACACCAGATGCCACGAAAGACATCCAGAGCCGTCCAGCAGCGGAGAGGCTGGCAACACCATCCGTCTTCCACGACCACGGGTAGATATGCAGATGAGCCAATCTACTTCGGGTACAGCTCACGCGCGCAACTCTCCGACAGTCGTAAAAAGCAAATAACCCGAAGAGAAGAAAACATGTGCAGGATGAAGAAATTACTGCAAAGGAGAGGCTGTTTCTCCCCTATGTAGACTTTGCCGATCTTCCTTTATTTTTTCTTTTTCTGTTGACTTTGTGACGGACCTGAAACTGGGAGGGAGTCAGAGATCAGAAACTCAGCTGAAAACGATATAACTCGATGGAAATCTCGGGTTTGTGGCTGGTACACCACATACAACTTAACATCTCTGAAAAAACTATGGATACTGAGAGCTGTGGCCAGGAGAACTACCTCGTATGTCGGGGTGAGGAATGAGACGCTGCGGAACAAGTTTACTAAGAATGTTGAGCATATTAGACTCCCTCGGAGGCTGGGGCGCTTCCCCCCGCCACCACCACCACCTCAGCTGCTCTTGTGGCGGCTCTCACCCAAGTTAACCTTCAAGGCCTCAGTATATGACTGGAACAGTGTGTGTGTGTGTGTGTGTGTGTGTGTGTGTGTGTGTGTGTGTGTGTGTGTGTGTGTGTAATATCTATTGGTACTGTACAAGGACGAACTTTACACTCGTGTGTGTAGACTTATGTGTGTCAGGGAACGAAAGCCAGTCCCACTGGCTAAAGTACACGTCCCCGGCCACACCTGAACCCTAGAAAAAAAATTTCTATTCCCACGAACGACTACGCTGACGTCCTGGTTGAACTTTCATGCGAGTCGCTCTGGACGACCAGCCTTTACCCGTCTCACCTTCCTCCTGGTTACCTCCACCACAACGCCCATCCTCTGATGACAGACAGTTACACAAACCCTAACCGTCTAAGAACGGCGGTACGACCCTTAAGGATCAGGTCAAAGGTCAGGCCACCATAACCAAGGGTTGCAGGGTACTGCCGTGCTCTAAGGTCGTACTTAAGGGTCGCACCGTCAGACTCAAGGGTCGTAACGTCTTCTCAAATGGTCGCACCGTCGTCTCGAGCGTTGTACCGCCGTGCCTTAAGGAATAAGGTCTAAAAATGGCTGGTGACGTCGTGGGTCGGACGGACGGACGGTCGGTCAGGGGCTCCAAGGCCCATGACGATGATTATGGTGTTGTGTTGCAAGGTACCGACACCACCAGCGGGTGGGGCCCCGCACCCAGGGAGGGAGCCCCCCTCCACACACACACACACACTGACCACTCCACTCCCATGGGCCAAGGGGTGGAGGATTAGCTGGGGGAGAGGATGGGTGCTCGTCACCCACGGCGAAGGCATCAGGAGTGCATCATCAACAAATATATCCGGAAATGATTAATGAAATGAGCTGTGTTTAAGATGGTTCAAGAGATGGGGGCTCCCACGAGCGTAGAACTCCCCTTTCCCTATACAGTGCAAATAGGTGATTACGAACACACACACACACACACACACACACAGTGGTAAACGTTGTAGCCCGAGGATCTTACGGGGGGGCGCTAGTCCATTACAAGTCACCGAACAAGAGGCTCGGTGGAGCGTCACAAGTGCTGGGGACGGCCGCACCTGCTGGGGTGACAAGCCGAGGTGTGGGTCACACCCAGCAACCCTCCACACACACACACACACACACACACACACACACACACACACACAAACACAGAAATATTCACAAATGACGTGTGACTTTCCCATGCCGATCACTGACCTTCTAAGAACGCATTTGTGATTTTGTGATCTTAACTTCTGTAGCAGACCAGTACGACCCTTGGACGCTGATGGGGGTGATCTCTGACCTGACTCTTAAGGGCATGGTCAAAGGCCTAATTAGGGTTTGTTCATCCCCCTCCTCAATGCTCAAGGTTCGTACCGTCGTGATCAAGGTTTCGTGTCTTCGTGCCCGAGGATCGTCCCGTCGTCCTCAAGGACTGTACAGTCGTGTTCAAAAGTCGTGTCGTCGACACCCTCCCCCCACTACCAACGGATCGAATCGCCGTGCTCAAGGAATGCACCATCGTGTTTAAGGGACTAAAAAAAAAAAAAAAAAATACTCATTCTGAACGTACACACCGACATCTCTTCCCCGGGATATGTAAAACCGCGCCAGATGATATAAAAACGATAATCTCTATAGAGTCTATAAGATACGTAAAAGAAATTTGCGAAAACGAGAGGAAAACGGGGGTCCTCAGCACGACAGACAAAGGCGCCTGTGAATGTGCGTCAGGAAGAAAGAGACAAAGCGGCGGGAGGTCTCCGGTCGAGTCGATCTCACACCGTCCATGGAGGTGTTAATTAGCGCCCGGGTTTACCGGCGCGTTGAGCCTTTTAAGAAAACTGGTTGGCGGAACTCCGTGACGTAAAAATGCTCGAAGGATTGTGTGGCAGGCCGACGCCGGGCTGATTTTTCGTCCTCGCCGACCACCGCAGTCATTTCTGGCGGGAGCGAATTCGTCTGGGCTGCGTCGCCGCCGCCGCTTAGAAATGGCCGGTGATGCAGGAGATTAGTCATGTTGATGACTGGTTGCGTCAGTGACTGGCCGTGCAGATGATCGTATGCGCGGGGAGACGTGAGAAAGTGCGGTGCAGTAACTAATGACTGGGCCTTTTACGTAAGGATCCACACACACACACACACAGAGAGGAGACGCTGAGTCCTGCAGTGTGTGTGTACTCACAGGAGGTGTACATAAAGGGAAGTGTGGGGTACGACGACATAAAAATTAGATACGTGCCTGTAAACGTCCATGTAAAAGGCACACATATAAAAAGGGGAGGCAGGTACGGTGTAGACAGGAAAGAGGACATACTGGTAGCACTATAGACAGGTTAGGAAACATAAAGGTGCAGGTCTTAATGGCAAGAGGGGCGTAAGGACAAAAGGAATCACATACTACATAGAATTCCAGGTTCTATGGAGAAGTGCTCTGTAGCGTTTATCCATTAACTGTTTGTCAGAATTGCTTACTTGCGTTCATCCAACTATTGTGTATCAGAATTGCTTGCTTGCGTTCATCCAATTATTGTGTATAAGAACTGCTTACCTGCTTTATCCAATATCTGTTTATCAGAGCTGTTTACGTGCGTTTGTCCAATAATTGTTTATCTATTTCCATACAATATATTGTCCTCACACATTCTAGTTTTCAGTTCATCTGCAAACAGATATATAACAGCATGCCTTTGTCTATCATACGGTATCTACTTACAGAACTGCTATGTATTACTTCGAACAGCGTGTCAGACCTACTACTTTTAACATAAAAAATCATCCAATTCTCCCAAGCAAGAAACGGTGTTCTGTGCCTCATATCAAGCAATGGTTTAGAAGCCTCTCTTTACATTCACCTAATTTTTTCGTATCTTCTCCAAGGGACCAGAACTGTGCTTCACACAGCTGCTAAGTCTCCTTACAAAGATGAGGGACGGAGCACTTAAGTGAACTAACAGCGTCTCAACGGGTAAAAAGACGTTAATTCAAGGTTCTCAACAGGTAAGAGATACCATCGTGTCAACAGGTAACAAATACCTAACTGCCAACAAATTAGGTGAAACACATAAGGCTCTCAACAGGTAAAGGGTGAACAGACGACGAGCAAACAAGTTAGGAACACGGAATAGTTTCAGCAACTTGGGGGCTTGCTAGTATGGGTATAATGGCTGATTGCATGCTCAGGTCAGGACACATAAGGAAGGGGTGGCTGGGAACTGGGGCCAGGGTGGTCCAGCAGGGACGGCCCACCAGCCTGGCGTCGGACGGGTAGGTGTGGTGGCGGTGGTGGTGGTGGTAACCGCAGGCGGCGGCCGGCCGTGGAGACACAGGGGTCGTGGGAATACCTACCTGCCGGGATTACTGAGAGAGGGCGGTGTGGGAGGACCTCCAGGGGTGGCGGTGGTGGTCGTAAGGATGGAAGAAGGACCCATTTGAGAAGGAGTGGAGAACCCATTGGCTAGGGGAGAAGACCTGCTCGCAGAGAGGAACATGTCGTCCCTGTGATGTGGTGAGGGGTGGGGCGAGGGAAGAGAGGACCCAGAGTAGAAAAAAAAGGAGATCCAGTGGCAGGAGGGGAAGATCTCACTGGTGAGGAGGAGGAGGAGGAAGGGAAGTGGAAGGACGACGTAGGACAGGGATTGGGAACCAGAGGAAGTATGGTGAGAGGAGGGGAGGGAAGACAGACCAATAGGGCCTGAGGATGGGAAGACCAAATGGGGAACGAAAGAAAGGACCCAGTGAGTAGAGATAGATGAGGACCTAGTGGGAGGGATGAAGTGGAATACCCAGTGGGGTGGACAATCAGCTGACGGGGAAGGGAGAACGATTAAGTAAGGGGAAGGGGAGGAGGAAGGGGGCAGAGATCCTCTAGGAGAGGGGAAGGAAGACTCGATGAAATAGAGGAAAAGAAAGAAATGTTCTAAAAGCGGGAGAGGGAAGGGAGGTCGGTGATCGAAGGGCAGGAAGGCACGGGAAGGGTGGGATGGTGCGCCATCGAGTGGAGGGATTGGGTAAGAAGACCCGCTGGAGGTGAGAACAGACCTTGTGGTGGAGGAGGGGAAGACCATAAGAAGGTGAGGGAGTTGGGAGGAGGTCCTCAAGTCCCTGCGTGTGTCAAGAACGGTGAATGACAAGTCTTACCGACACACAGTGATAACCCGTTTATCCAAATCTCGGGAGGTAAATACGACAAAAATGTGCTGGATATGTTTACGAGACAATGAAAGTCGCATTTCTGTATCTCGGACGAAAGTTTTAACTAGTAATGACAAGCAACACAAGCCATTAAACGCCACCGACTCAATGCCCTTACAAATCTCTCAGTAAACGTGTTCACTCCACACAAAATCACGTAGTTCCTCCCGTCAAGTTAAACTGATAGAGCTAACCCGTCTTGAGATCGACTACTTCCTCTCACTCTTTCACACCCGGGCCTGTCGATTTTCTCTCCGGTGCATAAATACTGTTGAGATAGAGATAGATAGATAGATAGATAGATAGATAGAGAGAGAGAGAGAGAGAGAGAGAGAGAGAGAGAGAGAGAGAGAGAGAGAGAGAGAGAGAGAGAGAGAGAGAGAGAGAGAGAGAGAGAGTCCAGTGAACGATGCGGACGGACAATACAGGAGCAGCGGTGTGTGTGTGTGTGTGTGTGTGTGTGTGTGTGTGTGTGTGTCGTCCCCCCACCCTCCTAGGGAACTTAGCCAGTGTCCAGGGGATCCTTTGTTGGGTCTCGAGCAGTTGTTTCTCTCCGGCCGGAAACCGGCAACCCAGAGGAGGAGCAGTCATGTGATACAGTCTCTCCTGGCGACGGCGGCAGCCCACAGGGAAACGGCGTTAGAGTCGCCCGACAAAAAGAAAAAAAAAAAAGGTACAAAGAAGTAAAGGAGTCCAAGAGGAGGTGGTGAGGGGCAGACGACTGCTGGACGACCACAGGATGACCAGCAGATCGTCTGCTGCCACCGGCGGTGTCAACTGTACTGGGTCTAACGAGACCCATGTCTCGAGGTCTGCTGGACTTATAAAAGGATGTAGTATGAGAGATATCGCAGACCAATATCACTTGTTGGGCTCAAAACACAAGCTGAGGCTGATGAAAAAAAACATGTCTTGGAGGATGTAAGAGAGCATCACCTGGGTGGGAGCCTACCTGCAATATCCTTCAAACAATCGTACAGAAAGAACTTACAAAGAAAAAGGAAATCTATTCGACTGAGGACGAAAAGAAATTCACAGTGAAGCAGATCCATCTACCCATCATATTGTTCGAGAAACACTCGTCTATATGGTTTCTATAATAGGGTCAGCCAACACCTAAATGGTGATAGCCGATCTTGCTAGGCTATAGATACTCATGGGAGTCTGCCGTTGATAGTGGACAGACCGAATGTAAACTTTGCCAGCAGAATTAATCCCACACTCTGCAACAGTGTGCGCTTGACTGTTGCAAAATTAGTGAATTTAAAGATAATTCCTACCAAGCATTAGAAGATAAGTGTAAGCATTTTATCAGCAACGATGTTCTACTACAATGTTTTACCTCTAACTTCGCTTATTGTAAATCGTTTCCTTGTTATATACATTTTTACAGAATCGAATCCCATCCGCGACGTTAATGAACAGATCACTTACGATGTCAACTGTTAAGTAGTTCATTCAGTGCTGCCCAATTTTTGATCTATAATATTTCTTACCACCTAACTTGTAATTCAATAATTGAGGTCCAGTTCCTCTCTCTCTTCTCTTTCGCGCCACTGCCCACTGGATGAGTAGGAAGTGCGCTCTTGCGGTAAATATCATGCCATGGGCCCCGTTATTTTGCCGACTAGTTTATTTTTCCCTCGCGCCGCCTCCGAGCTACGTTGAGGTTGGGCTAAGGTCGCGGAGGCACAGATTTCAAAATGGCGTCGGGTTATGAGGCTTCCCGCAACTCCAGTAGACTTGACGCACTTAAAATGAATCTTTTCGCTTACACGAATCAATATCTGGCTCAATCTCGATACCTGCCAGCTTGTGCTTCTATTAAGAAAAGTCGATGTATCCGGGAGTACGGTGGAAATAACGAAAACAAAGACGGCGGAATGACCAACGCGATCGGAAGACACAGGGATGAACGCGGATGAGGATGGTGGTCCGTGAGCGCACTGGGGGTTGTCGTCAGCTCTGGCTGTCCTGAAAAGAAGTAGAACGGGTGAGTTACAGGGAGCCGGAAGTGAGGTGAGGCCACCTGTGGCGAAGGCCACCACAGGTGGCGGAGGGAGGCCGCTAGTCCTGTTCGCTGCTGGATAGGGCGTCCCCAAGCCACCGCCTTATTAACCCGACCCATCAAAGGACTTGAGAACCCGCTGCTAATGAACTTAAGCACGAGTAAATGAACCCTAGCGATCTTTGTCTCTCCTATATACCGCCAGGGGGTTTCCAAAACCAGGCGGGAACAAAAAATGCACAGCAATGCGTGACGTTAGTGGCGGAAATATAGTTGAGAACAAAGGATGAATACTTTCTTAACACCGTCAGGTTGATAAGGACCGACCCTACGTAGAAATGGTGATCTTGTGTTTACCTAACGTAACAGCATCCAGCCTTTCCTCTGGTTAAGACCCTATGTGTTGTCGTTCATAACGCATGACGAACCACAGCCAATGGGAGAAAATTCCGGTCGGCAGAAGTTACCTCGTTACCAACTATTGACTGCCCGGGGTGTTGACCACCTCCTCTTCTTCCTTCCCTGGGCCTTCCCACACACACACACACACACACCCGTTCCTTTCTCCTCTCTCTCTCTCTCTCTCTCTCTCTCTCTCTCTCTCTCTCTCTCTCTCTCTCTCTCTCTCTCTCTCTCTCTCTCTTCCACTCGATCGTGGGCTGACCAGAAATAACCAGCTTAAGGACACCCTAAGAACTATGGTTCGCAGTAAGCCACCAGTATCTTTTCCCTTTCAAGGCAAAATAAACTGTGCGACGTGTCGTGTAAGGCTCCGTGCCCTAAACTGTTGTGGAGAATGGCCCCCGCGTACCTTTCCAGTAAATGACTATAGTGAAAAAGGAGAGATTATGATTTCGAAAGAATTGTTTTCGATCCAATGAGTTTAATTATAAGGTTTTATTTGACGAAAGGAAAGTATATCATAACGCGACATTTACTGTGTGATTTGTGAAAATCACATCATTACACACACGTTTCAAGGAAAGAATCAAGTATTAGATTTACGAAATTCGTTCTTTTAATTTCTTCGAATAAAGGATTTTTTTTTTAGTATTAGGAATACACTTAGTACAAAGAAAAGTGCCATAATGAGTCATGTATATATTACAAGATTCTAGAATACTTCATTTAACTTGTAGTTAATGGTTTTCCCATTAGTATGTGGATCACGTAATATTCTTCCCATCTTTACTCAGCTGCCGGTCACGTTACACGGTATATATATACAGGTCACCGGGTCATTGTCACACCGGAAGCTGGGGAAAGGGACCGAATTCCCTTTACCTAACTTTGCTTTCTGCTGGGGACCGAGGCTGCACGTATCCTGCCTTAAGAATATTCAGGTACGCATTGCATTTCCGTTTTCTTTTAATGCATCATAATCTTTAGTAACAACAACAGCAACAATAATAATAATAATAATAATAATAATAATAATAATAATAATAATAATGATAATAATAATATTGATAATAACAATAATAATGATAATAATGTCTGTCACTGCGTATTACACTGGGTGAAGGCTTCCGTTTCAAGGTCATTTCATGATGTTCAAAATATTCAAAGATGCTTAGTACCAGAGTCTACGAAATATAATCTTCATTACACAATCGTATCCCCCCGTTAAGCCCAATCCATTTATAGAACGTTTACGTCGCTCCGAACACAAGCGGGCCATGGCCTAGCCCTACGTCAGGGGGGGGTAAGCGTTACCATCCTTCCGGTCACGAAGACCATACGTCACGGCAGGGACCACAACATGAAGTGCTGATGTATCTTTGTCTCGTGCATGATGTATGACCGTTACCACTTTTAACAATTATCACCCATACCGGGCGGTTTTGATAGTCTTTTAAGACTATGCTAATGCACCTTGTTGAGCATGAGACGATGATGTAACACTATCAATTTCAGTCCCCCCAAAAATACCACTTAATTATATTAATGAAGCGCGTGACGGGTAGATGTGAACAAACGCTCTGGCGGATAGGAACGACCACCGCGTCACTGGGGTGGTGGATCTGAACGGGGAACCTACGGCGGATAGGAACGAATCCAACGTACGTGTGTGTGTGTGTGTGTGTGTGTGTGGCTGGCGGTGGGTATGAACAAGATCACACGCGACGTTGCACCTTCTATGGGATTTTTTGTTTGTCTGTGTGGCCGGATTTCCTCTGCTTATATGATGAGGATTTCAGTGTTAATTTCCACGAAACATTATGATAACGGATATTAATAGATGATTACCATTTGTTGGGTAAAGGTTTTCATTTGTCAGTCTCTCTCTCTCTCTCTCTCTCTCTCTCTCTCTCTCTCTCTCTCTCTCTCTCTCTCTCTCTCTCTCTCTCTCGTTGCAGACAATTCTACAGGGTTAGAGGAAGGCTTACATTGGCCCTTTGTCCTAGGCGCCAAGAGGGCAACGTAGACACTGACTGTTTCCTATAGTATTAGTGCTCCTAACCGCAAGTTGCCTGGAGTAAAGGGGAACAGAAAACCCCGTTTTGTGCAGAAAACAGCCTGTTGCTTAGAATGAAAAAAAAAAAAACGAACAGCAAGAGGTTTCTAATGAGAGATCACTGCTGTGGCTACAGATCAACTTAGATACCAGTTCCCTACAGCTACAAAGCATCTTAGAAACCAAAGCACGTAACTAATGAACACCTTAGAAACCAATAGCCATTGGGAACTATTGCTCACAGCTATAGAACACATTAGAAATCACTACTAAAAGATATATGACACCTTAGAGACCACTGCCTTTAACGAGACCACATTAGAAACCACTTCCCACAATTACAGAACAAAGATACCACATAATACCTTAGAAACCACGACCCAAAACTTTTAGAGACCAAAATCTAGAGTTTAGGGTAAAGCTTAAAAAAAAAAAAAAAAGGACTTGTGAATGGCTGCGCAGGTTCCTGACTGCAGGAAGGAGCCTTTCCCGAGCGTAATTAAATGGGTTTGTTGCCTTTAATGAAAACAGAGGACAACTAGAACACACTCCACCAGGTTACACAGAACACCGTAACAGCAGCCCCCGTTGCTCGTGGCCACACGGCAACTGTAAGGGAATGGACGCGCGCTTCCCATGGTTTAGAGAAAGGCAATGGAGAAAAACCGTCGCTCGGTAGATACAGAAGAGCTGTATGAACGTGTATTCAGGCAGCTTCAGAGCGTGCGTGCAAGTCTTGCTTCCACCAAAGTTACGGGGATCATATACAATGCCTGTATCCCGATGCTTTGGAACTGTGACAAGAGGAGCTTGTTTTCTCTATAGGTTCCGAACATCTTCAGTGGTGTAGAGATAATCTCAACTCCTGGCAGGTTTAGACTATCCCACAGTTACGGGGGATGAGTGAGAGAGAGACCTGTCGTTTAAGAGCATCTGCTTCCCACACTTAAAAAGGATGACAGTGGACCCGCTCTCTTCCTCCTCCTCTCTGCCCCCACCCCCCTGTGGTGTGAGAGCCCTCAGGGGGCGACCAAGCGTTCGTGTCTCACGCCTGCTGAAGTTACCCCAGCGCGGGTTTGGGCTGATGTCATAATGACAGCGTTCACAAGCGGTGGTCGGAGAGTGACATCATTCTGTGGTAGCATCACTTCAGGATGTGAGTCGCTGGACTTACAGAAGCACAACGTCAGCCGGGGAGGTGTGTGTGTGTGTGTGATTACCTCTACTTATACTGTTCAGGGAGGGAGCTTTACCTTGGTAGGACCTATCTCTCGAACTTTTTCTACTATCTTACAACCATTTCAACTAACTCATAATTCATAAATCTATTCCATTCATTCATTACTCTTATGGTACCGTTTCCTATCATTTGCTGAATCTTATATCACGGCCTTTGGTTGTTCTGTTCTCACATCTCTCGCAGAACTGTTCACTGTCTACGTTATCAAACTGATCAGAAAACTTAAATGACAGTGATCAGGGTCACCTCTCCCTCTTTTCTCTTCCACGGTGGGCAAATTTCAGACCTCTACCTTTTCCCTGTAACTCAGCTCTCGTAATTTTGGTACTAACCTTGCTGCTTTCCTCTGGACCTTTGCGGATAGCTCTTCGTGCTTCGTTAGGCGTGGTGACTGAACGTGAGATGCAAATTCAAGTTTTGTTCTCCATTAGGAAGTGAACAGCTCGATCGATATTTCTCTATCCTTATACTCTGAATACTATTCTATTGTTTGCCGGCAGACAGTTTCTCACTTTTGCTATTCTCCTCATATGGGACCCTGGCAACAAGTAAGGAACAATGCCAATATCCGAGTCCCCCTCATAAATACCTGCAGCTTAAATTCCTTTTGGATAACATTCATATCGAAGTCTCCTTTCACTGTGTTCCCATCCTCATCACTATACACTAACTTGGGTTGAATCTCAACAACCAACTAACTTCAGAGTTTGTCGAGGTCCCCTTGTAGTCTGATGCAATCCTTCTTGCTCTCTCTCTACATCCTTCATGACCTCAGTCAGCATCATCTGCAAACACGTTCTGGTGAGTGTCTATTCCTTCTGGTAAGTCATTGTGAACGCGTGAATATTCAAATACAGAAGGGTCTACTGAATTCAGGCAGCCATTCGGCTGAAAATATATAGCTTAGAAATGAAATAACTGAGGGGGTCATAGTAGTAACTAGGATAATCAATCACAAAAAAGAGCTTAAGGTCAAGGTGGGGATGGATACAATTACGCGTTGGATAAGCACACGTGAGGTATATCTGCAGAGTCAAGGAAGTTTTTCAAAGCAAATTATATGGTCTATACATTATGCATTCAGAGCTGATTGGTTCGAACATCAATTGATCTAGTGTTAAATATTGGTCGAACTGCTGTAATACTGCTTCGACATACATTATGTATCATATGGTGAATATAAAGTGTTGAACATTTTCACGTTGGCTGCGTTAGTCATAATGTACTTATCATACACATATCTAGAGGAAACTAAGCAATCTGCTTGCTTAGCCGTGCACTTGTTCATGGACTGTTCATGACATTCACAACAGCATATGTAAGACCATTCTCGTATCTGCCCGCACGAGCACTGGTTGGTACAAGGTGATTGTGGTGACGGGCGTCTGATCAACCAAGGTTAGTGTGGGTGGGAGGTGGACTCGGAGAGAGAGAGAGAGAGAGAGAGAGAGAGAGAGAGAGAGAGAGAGAGAGAGAGAGAGAGAGAGAGAGAGAGAGAGAGAGAGAGAGAGAGAGAGAGTACACTTTAAGGGTTACGACCAAATGTTTTATTTGCAGTGTTAACTTTTCCATTCAAATGGGTTAGGACCTTCACACACGCATCTCCTCCCCATCAAGTCTCATGACTGTGGTGTGGTTACACATCAAGTAGTGTCTTGTCTTTATAGTATTATGTCATGCCCTTCACCGGGAGTATATATATATAAATATGCCTGACTGTACCAGTCCCTTGAACACGACGATACGATAACCCTCGAGAATGACGACCAGCTTCAAAGGTTTCGCTTCAACGTTGAATTTGGTTCCTCTTTCCTCCGCCTACCCTCCAAGGGATGGTGGAGTCGGTCGGAGTGGCTACTTCTCCTCCGACACCCTTCTCCAACTCTCATCATTCTCTCTGGGCTCATTTTTCTTTCCTTTCCATGCCAATGTCGTTGTTTAATGGGTGTTCTTACGTCCGTTTTCGTTGTGTTGTTGCTGGTATAATTTTTTTGTCACAGATATGGACGTTAAGTCTCGCCTTGAACTTGGCATGAACCTTTTTGAGTGACCCTTTCTTAACCTCATTTTTTTCATCATTTTGTCATTATTCCCTCGTTTTCGGCCGTGTAACGACACTTATTTTTCAGATTCAAGAAATCCCTTGGTAGTCCCCGTTTTCTAGCAGCGTTAGTTACAAAATATGTGAACGTAGTACTAATGTTACATGCTATATTACCCAGACCATATTAAAGACCTATATACAAAAACAAAGGCAGAGGGATGACAAAACCAGACACGAGATATCTCGCATGCAAAGCATTGTGATCACGACCGCTAAAGACTTACCATTCTTTTTTTTTTACGAGAATCGGAATGATACGGAAACTGAAAAACGGGGGTTATTCATATATGTGTGGGGCATTGGAACTAAAGTATCCACCAAATTAAAGAAATTTTGACTTGGTATAGGTTCGGGTAAACACTAACATTGTTTTAGACCAGTGGTACACGTTGCCAAGGGAGGTCACATTTAGTTTATAAAACTAAATACTTTGCTGAAGTTATGTTAAAAAAAAGTTAGCACATGAAGTATATAAAGAGTCATACAAGTTACAAACAATCATACCACATGATACACTCAATCATACATGGTACAGGCAGCCATACAAGACACAATCATACAAGATACAATCACACATGATACAGGCAATCATACAAGATACAGGCAGTCGTACAAGACACGGTCATACAAGATAGTCAATCATACATGCTACAGGCAGCCATACAAGACAATTATACATGATACAGGCAATCATACAAGATAGTCAATCATACATGATACATTCAATTATACAAGAGTCAATTTTGCAAGTTGCAGGCAACCATACAAGATGCAGGAGTGAATAGTAAACAACCATGTATTGGGAAACGGTCTTTTATTTCCATCACAGAAGTGAATATCACAATTTCTACAGGTGGTGCACAGCTGGCCGGGCGCCTGTGGGGAAGGGCTGGCCTCGAGCGGCGTCGTGCACATGATAAAACAAAAACAGATTTAAGTAGTGTCTGCAGGTAAACAAGAACCTATAACAATCTTGTGACATGAATAGGGCACCTTATTAACTTTTTTTTTTTTTGTTGAAGTCGAAGTCAATAAAGATATTAAAAGTAACAGTGAGCATTCTAGGAAGATCTATGTGTGAGACACAGAGACTAATACTCTCTTCTTTGTACAAATTCTGAAAGACTGTTGGCGTTGTGGGGGTCTTCCTTTTGAACAAGGATCTGGTCATATATATATATGTATATACAGTACTCCAAAGTTTTACAGTAACTTCCTACAGTTTACATTATCACAGCATTAATTTATAGAAAGTGAATTTATATACAAAAATAGCTATGTTCTATCTCTATCACAAACTATATATCACAATATACACTGGAGACGTGAGGAGGAGGAGGAGGAGGAGGGGGCGAGCCGGGGAGGGCGTCACACTGGAGATGCTGTTCTCCACCGTCCCATGCCAGGCGCTGTCTTGTACTTAAAGCTCTAGCAGGCACTTGGATACACTTGGCTATCTGCATTTGGCACGTCGAATCCACACACTTGAAACTCCACTTCGGGCTGAGGCGGTGTGAGCGCCATCACCCACAAACTCCCGGTGGGTGGGCGAGCGAGTTCGGCCCCTTCGCGTCAGTTTGCTTCTCACTTGACGCACGGCGTCAAGTCACCGTAGTGTCTATACTAGAGGAGATTCATCCTCCCGACTGTACACTATGATCACCACGGCCTCCAAGACGTCTTCCCATCAGAGGGCTGGTCCGGTTGGTCTCTGGACGCTGGGCGACGCATGGAGAGGTCCTGGGGCATGTTCGCCTCCCGAATGGGCGTGGGGGCCACTAGTTTCGGAGCTGGCTTCATGCTCAGGTCCATGAGAGGGGGTGGCGACATGGGCGGCGAGGCAGCTGGGATCATCACCGGGCGAACTGGAGTAGGTCGCGGGGCGGCAACAACCACGGGAGGCGCTGAAGGCGACGCTGTAGAGGGGGTAGCTGTCGCTGACGTGGTGGGTGACGAGGAAGGTACACCGGACATAGCCGAGGCGCAGGAGGTGAGGTGCGAGATGAGACGTGACGACAGAGATGGCTCCAGCGTTGGGGATGCGATAAGGAAGGACTGCACCTGTTGCGCCGCCGCGACGAAGCCTTGCTGGAACTTGAGGGCGTCGTGCCTCGGGTCGTGGCCGCTGGGGGGGAGCGTCAGGCAACGCCTCTGGTTCAGGCGCCGAACGTGACGGACGGTCAGCTCCAGTATATCGGCCTTCTCCAGCCGCGTGACGGTCTCCCCTTCTGCCTGCAGCGCCGCCACCAACAGGTCCCTCAGTTCGTCCAGGCACCGATTTATGCGAGCTCTCCTCTTCCTCTCGAGCATGGGCTTCATAACCCGCTTGTACTGGTCCGTGCGGGACACCGGCTCCACATGCACCGACGACACCATCGCTGGGAAACTTCGGAGCGAGACTACAACCGCAGGAAAACTTATCCACACACAACAGACACCTGAGGTGGTCAAGGATACTACTACACAGGCGGTCCAACTACTCCCAAGTGTGCGTAAGATCTAGTGTTGACACGACACTCGGGTCGTATATATAGCATGCGAAGATCTCTTCATAGTTGCCTAGTGCCTTAATTACACTCGAAATACTCGTTGCCTACGAAATGAACCGAGTCGTCTTGAAGAACCTTACGGTATTCTGTCCATAATATCAACGAAGATTTAAGTACGCTTTATTAAACTTTTAAAGCGTAACGCATATTACTTGTAAAAGTGAAACACTTAAGTGAAACATGTGGCAACCTCGCGTCCGGCCGCCTCGTGGGAACCTCGCGCCGTGCGTCGTCCCAGCCGGTAGCGGGTGCCCAACTTGCACGCCTGCACATCGCCACCTTCTCACGCCTAAATACCGCTTATCTGGCGAAGATACTACGCCCCTTAAGCGATAATAACGATTCTAAACGTTTGTATAATTGTTAGGCTCCAGGATTATCATTTGAAGATCCAGAAGAACGGGATTTGGGAGGTTCATATCGGGGTTGGGTGGCTGCTTCTCGCTACTGCCCCGGGCCTTGTCCCCGGGCAACGCCACATCTACCTAAAGTCACTCATTAATGTTTTATTTATACTCTTACTTCCTCTATACGTCGGACCTGCACCAGCCATTACCATACGAAGGAGAGGAGAGAAGACATGGCACCGACAGATCTGCACCGCCTGGATTCTGAGGGAGAGCGGTGGAAAATTTGGAAATATTTGGTCATTTTAGCTATGAGGTGCATCTGAACGCGGCCGCACCTGTTGTCTCGGAGGGATAGCCAGAGATGAGAGAGAGAAGAGGAGGGGGGGTGGTGGTGAGGGGTCGGACAGAGAAAGGGGGAAGGGATGACTGGCAGGGAGATGGGGGGGGGGGGAGAAGAGGCAACGGTGAACGATGACGGGGGGGGGGGGTTTACTGAGAAAGGAAGTGGAGGAGTGAGTTAAGAAGAATAATTGGGAGAATTTGAAACATTTGGCCGGTTGGAGAGAGGCGCGGGAAACATGACAAAAGACCGTACAAAATAGACACGACGAAGATGTGCTGAAGGCATGACATCAGATGTGGAACTTGATGGCTGGTGGTGAGGAGGCGGGTTTAAGCCGCCAGTGTGAGAAAGAACTGGTGTACAACGATGTTCTGGTTCTTTGTGCAACACTGCAAGAAGAACCAGCGAGCCCAGCACCTGCATCCAGCCTCCTCCATCTCACTTCGATACAGAGCAACGACTCGCCCAGAACAAGTCCTGCGGGTCATTCAATACCCTTAATCACCAGTCACCCGAGCCTCCGCCAAACGCTTTAAAAACTTGCCTGTAAGAGCCCTACGGAGCCGTGAGATTAAAGTCTGCCGGTGATGTGTGTGTGTGTGTGTGTGTGTGTGTGTATGTGGAGCCTCCCCCCTTGCAGTATGCCCGAGGGAGTCGTCTTATAACGCACTAATTATAACGGCCGTTCAACACCGCCAATAATGCTTTCCCTGCAGCACCTGGCCAAGCGACCACCTCCTGGGAACACTTGCGGGCGGCATATCTGCACTACATCGTCTTCCTCCCACCCAACCAGTACACCTCACCTGGAGTGGGAGAGGGTGTTTTACTCGTAAAGTTCGAGTGCAGGAGGCATGACACCATCACGTGGAGTGAAATCTCCCATCACTCAGTAAAATATAATGAACATCTATAGCATTTTTAAAGTATTCACTGCTAACAGGTCTCGTGGATTCTAAGCTAGTATTGAGGATTCTGTAACCATCATATTGGCACTGATGTACTCGAGGATGTCCTTGTACTATAACCAAAACTTGGCCCTGCCCTTAAGTGCACCCACATCACGTCACATGGTCACATGTAACCAACTGGATTACGAATTCTAAATTTGATATACTGTGATCCACCTTGTTCATATATTTGTATATATTTTGTAGTACCATCAACGTCAACATCTCTTGGCCGTACACAATCTACCTTGTTCCCCAGACGTCTAAATGCTATTAACGATGTTCCCCGTTTTCCAACGGGACGACATCCCTCTGGAGGGCCCACCTGTCACGCACATATGCCTTTTGTATAGTCCCCACTGCGCTCTCTTCCATCTGCCCTGAGCTATATGTATACCCTTCCAGCAAACCATCACAGGAATGCTTTGTCTGAGTATACCTTCAGACGTAAAGTCTTTTAAAACGTCTATGTAAAATATCCGAAAAAGTTTCTGGCAACGCGACTGACCTACCAACCTAATATCACAGCTAACGTAACCAATAACGCGTGTAGCGGCACACAGACGGGGACGTCCAACCTTGATGCTCCTGTCCGCACGGTCTGACCGCTCACCATCGCCAATGAACCCACCGTGTCGGGTAACTATTGACTCGGCGATAATACTGGCGTGGGACGGAGCAAAGTAATGTGTGACTAAGTGGCCAAAGTAGCCCACACACCAGATGCTCGGGGGATTCACGCCGCCGATAGGAAACGGCGGTCGTGATACAGGAGTACCACCGCCGTCCTGCTGGGGAGGGTCGAGCTATTGGAGCCACGGATTCCATGGGAGAGGTGCAGGTGACGAAGGTATCACACTCTGGGTATCAGGGCATGGATAAACTTTATCTCTCATCTCTTGTGTTCCCATTTTGACGGTCATATCTATACTTATATTGACCTTAACCCCCAGCATTGTAGAGGCAGCAATTGCCCAAATCGACACAGCTTATTCCATTGCCTTTCATTATAGATCTTGAAAGGTAGGGGACCATTCCTTCACTCACACTACTTCCCTCGCTTCCACCCCAGTCTTGTTGACAGATACCTTATCGGCAATGTTCAGGGCACTAGACACCCTCACTCCACCTCTCCCTGAGAGCAGGCTGGTGCAAGGGACGATAAGAAGTTCCTCAAGTCATGGTCCATCCATCATTGCCGGCCACCGGAAGGTGCGTGAGGCAGACCGGTCATTAAAACCCCTGGAGAGGCGCGTCTCATGTTCCTCATTACCAGCTCAGGGCCACCTGTTGTTGCTCGGGCAGCACCTTACCTGCCTGCCCAGCGCCGCCCCCAGGCGATACCCACATCTCACCACGTCATCCTACACCCGACTCTATCTCTTCTCTTACACTTCCGGCCTCTTACTTAACTTCATAAGGCCGATGATGGCAACTCGAACCTCACCTTAAGGTGTGGCTATTATGGTGAACTGCAAGACCTGATTTTTTTTCCCGGTTAAAATTTTATCGTTGTGAGATTCTGGCGGGGCGGGGCGGGTCCTTATCGCTCAGGGCTGCCGTGAGATAAAACGAGTCTCAAAGTACAGGACTGTGTGACTTAACTGATTGCCAGACACCGTCCGTGACGATAACATAACGTACGGGGCAATAAATGGGCAGTAGGGGAGGGGAGTTGCTGTAACGCCCAGATGCGACTCGTAACGGTAACGAACATGGGAAGTTCATAAGTGCGGTTTACAATTACCTCGGCCAAGTGTTACGCTGTAGAAAATGCATTAACCCAAGATTACCGGCGGGAGGTCGGGGGCTCCTCTGGCAGGGTGGGGTGAGAGGGTCTGGAACTGCGTATGGGAAAGTACCCCCCCCCCCCCTCAACACTCCAAGCCCCTTCCATATACACACTGCCCCTTAATGTGTGCTGAACCTAGGCCCCTGCTGGCCCTTTTGGAAAACCCTCAGCCCTCGATTGGAAGAATAAAACTAACCCTCATTTGCCTATAATCCGTTCTATATCATATAAAATCTCCCTCCCCCTAATTAGGGCATCATTTACCTCAAACGTCTTAGGGAACTCTGTTTCCCACAGTTACTGGGTAGCTCTGCGTGTTGGGTCCGAGGGAGCGAGGGAGAGAGGGAGGGAGGGCAGCCTGGGTGGCGTGGACTGGCGTCTGGGATACCTTTTCCCACCCGCATACGTGCTGGGCCGGGGGCAGCCTGGGACATGGGGGCAGGCGGGCGTGACGGAAGCTACACACACACACACACACACACACACACGGCCGCGCCTCCGACCCTCCCCGGCCCATGAGATGTCGGCGCGATGACCCAGTCAAGTTGCTCCCGCGCAGGAGAGGTAGGTCGTGCGTAAGAGATGTATAATTAATTATATTACCAATGACTCCTGAACTACACAACTGGTAATACGCTCCTTAGTGCTGGAGAGCGTATGTACTGTACTGGGTCCTTGGTGATGAAGGACTTGCCTTTGACCTGACGTCAAAAGCCAGGCCATCATACTCACCGGTTGTACCCTCAAGATCAAGGGTCGTACCGTCGTGCTGAAGGGTTGTGCCGTCGTGCTCAGGAGTCGTGCCGTAATGCCCAGGAAGGTTAAAAGGCATATCTTTTTTTCAATCACCTCAAAACCTCAAAATTCTGCTTCCTCACTCCTTACTTATCTAACCTATTTAGCCCTTTCTTTATATCCCATCTAAGGCCTGGCTTGGATGAGGCCTCTCCTCTGTGACTGGAGCCCTTGGACATGAAAAGTCAGGCGTCATGCATTCATCATTTCATACAGTGACCTTGGATGCTGTACCGAATGCGCGTGTGCATGTTCTTGGCTCCGATGAGCGGCGAGAGTCGATGGTCACTCGGCCGGACGCCACACGCTAAACTTACAACGCTAATGTAGATTTTAACATTAGAAATATACAGAGAGAGAGACCTCAAATGCAGCCTTGGGTGACGAGAGGGGCTGCTGCCGGACGCCGGGGTAATCTGAGGAAGTAATGGTCCCGAGGGGAAAGGGAGATAAGTGGCTTTTGTTACCGCCCAGAAACATCAGATCATCACTCGTAATTGCGCGGAGGCAGTGTACGCCAGCCTTCGTATTTGCATCATGAGAAATATCTGACTGCCACAAATTATGAAGACGTGGAGAATTTCTGCATCATCCCGCGATGCGACCAACGCCTGCGACACACGTAACGCATCGTAACACTATAGCACACACAAGAACCACAGTCGCAAAGGTGGGAATAGAAGAAAAAGAAATATGATCAGAAATTCAACGTAAACGAAAGCGCCGATTCAGCTTTGATTAGGACAAAGACACAGCGGCAAGACCTTCAGCAGTACACCAGCACCAAGCCTAGCCTCCGTGATGACACATCTACGCGAAGCTTTCCCAGTGACGCTGGCGCAAGGGTTCACCACCCCAAGTGGCACTTGGTGCAAGGGTTCACCACCCCAAGTGGCACTTGGTGCAAGGGTTCACCACCACGGCGACACTGGAGCAAGGGTTTTCACCACTACAGTGACACATATGTTATTACCTCGCCTGGTCGGTTAGCCTTTCGCCACTATACTGATTACTTCCCAGTGAACGACGGGAATGATACAAACAAGAAACGTAGAAGTAAGATCACCTTCATGATCCAATACTAAATCTCTTGGCTTCCAATACTCATGTCTTAAGTGTTCTGCTTCAGTCAGTGACAAAGAGGATATGAACGTCATATTCATAGCGATGAGTAATCAAATTAACGATGAAGCTAAAGATCAAGTCAGTGAAGAGAATGAAGTGTAAAGCATCAACTTCCCCGAAATTCTCATTCTCTTATTCTTCACACACAAAGACGTCAAACGAGCATCCTTAATACGTTGTTAAATATTGAGACACGTTTGGATCCTTTTTGAACTGTGTAAATCATAAATGCTAACAGATGTCCGGCTGTAAAGGGATTCAGGAATACGTCCAAGTACCGTTGGAGGTTAGGAACCACAAACGACAGTGTTAAGTGAAGCAAAGCGTCCGCACCTCAATGTGTTGAGTATGGTGGTACATGCGATACACGGGGAACAGATGAAAGCCTCACACGGTCATCTTAAACCAATATGATTGTCAGATCAAGGACGAACTTTTCATCTTCTCCTGAAGAGTGGCGAGAGGTTCAGACGTCGGTGCCAACCACAGGCAGTTTTAAAGTGCTAAAAATCCCTCGTCGTGGCTCTTGGCACGCCCATAGCGAAGTGACCAGACACGCCGTGATAGGATTTGGGCTCAGACACGCCCACGCCCACGCTCGTTTGCCGGACGACGGCCACCACAAACATCGCCCACCAAAGGGTTCCAGAGAATGATGTGGTGTGCAGAATATAAATCAGTCTCGCCCATGTGTTCCATGTTATTCTTATCACTCTCATTTGAACGACGTCCGCTGTTACGGAAGACTTTGCTGGCACGAAAGTAAGTGGTCATCAAAAGGAGAAACTAAATATTTCCTTTTCATTCCATTGCAAAAGGTAATCTCCTTTTGCTTTATATCTGAAAAAACTTGCTGGGGACAAAATGTGAGTCGACATGTTTTTAGAGCGTGGGTTAAGTAACTCCAGAGGACTGTAGGTGGTGCATGGGTGACGTGCAACGTCTTGTATACAGCGCGTCAGCTACGGCGAAGATCTGTGGGTAGTGTGTGTGGGCTACGGTGCGAATCTGTAGGCAGTGTGTGGGCTACCTGAAGGACCTAGAGATAAGTGCGTGGGCTACAGTGAGGATCTGTAATACTGAAGTGGATGTAGCCTTAAACTCTCCGAGACCTGATCTTAAACTATTCTCATTTACGACTCTACCACAGACTTCAGAAACGTTTCACAACACGGCATTTTTTTTCTTACACAGCAAACGTTGGCCTCACAAACCTGTACGTAGAACAGATGATGACGTATCGCTACTACCCACTAGTCTTCAACTTCGGGAATACTAAAACCATCTTGGGCAATAACCCTCAATGCGAAAAGATTCTTGTGCGTTTGAGATTTCAGTAAAGAAAGGGGGGGCATGCAATACGATACACACCATTATTTCTATTACCAAATGAACTCTGCTAACTTGAACAACTTCGATAGGTGGACCAAGCAACACCAACGCAACACTACTCCTGTACACAACGTAGAAAACAAAACTGCAGCATCTGGACTCGAATTGATCTCCATCCAGATGAGAGGGTTAGTTACAACAGGTACAAGACCTTATGGCCCTCTGGCGTGTGTCTGGCGGCGGAACCCAACACGGGGCACGATCATGTGGAGGACTTCACCTGGTAAATCTCCTGCAGGTCGTGTTGGTTGGTTATGAATTATGTCTACCTACTCTAACAACAGTAATCCATGAGTTCCTGTTCTCCTCCAGTATCACAAACCACCTCGCTAGGACCCAAATGGTTAGTTGCACTTTTAAATGCCTCTGTGCAATGCAACGATCTACAGTGATTCGAGCCTGTACGCCTAAGGACTTAGTTAATGGTGAGAGACTGGTGGTGCATCATGATTAGTCCAAATATCGACCCATGATTGGCGGTAACGTAAATGTTGGTCAGGTAACCATGCCAAGGAGAGGTGTCCGAGAGCACTGGCTAACCCTTCACCTGCACAGCAGTCTGACCCATGGCTTGTGAGAGCCGTGGGAGCTTGGGCGCGGTACGGGTGGCGCGGAAGGAGCATGTGGGTTTGGCTTATGAAGCGTGGGGTGCTGGGTGGTGGGGGAAGAGGGCGTGGTGAGTGTGGGCAACGCATGCGGGTCACGTGATAACACGAGGGTAGACCGCTGACATCTTTTCTTCTCTTCACGACCCGCCCGCCATCTTTAGTCTCCCCACCCTACTCCACCCTCCACACCACTCTCCCCCCAACTAGCCTCCATTATCCCTCCCCCTCTGCCTTTCCACGCCCGGGTGACCGACAATCTGGGCGGGCTGGTAGAACGGTCGCTTACAGTACGAAAAAAAAAAAAAGGATTCAAGAGCGGGCGGAAAGAACTCTTGAAAACTTAACATTCCATCTCTGCGTTCCATTTCGCGTGACTTCTTGCCCTTAAGATTAGGTCTAGGGTTGGGATCATGAGTCATGAGGAGAATGGGGAGTAACGCGGCACCTCATGAGCGACAGGAACCTGCTGGTATGTGAGAGGAAAGAAGTCTGTGGATTAGTTAACCTCAAGCTGGACTGGACAAGATGATGACGACCACACCCCAAGCTGGGTCGCCTCAATCTTTTAACGACAAAAACTCCGCCGAATCAGAGCGCAGGAATTTTCCCAAAACGCAATAATACGCAAATGGTTCCATCTGCGTCTGACAGACTTGACAAAGGAGACGCCGTATCCTGCTTAAAGAATATGATTACAACATTCTTTAGCAAGAAGTCTGGTGATGTTAGGCTGAGTCGCAAGGAACTTATTCGGGGTAATGAGGGAAGACCTCGGTCTATCCAGCTACCTGGGCCACCTTGACCACAAGTATCAGTCAGATTACTCCCAAGTCACCGGTAGAGGGTGGCCCAGAAGTGCAACTTTACTTCAACCATCATGAAAGGCTTATTGTCCCGTTAGGTCACACGCAATTGTATGCTCTCTCTATATATTTTCCCTATCCATAAGAACCAACTCCTGGTGGATACAGGCGACCCCTCTGCCTCCGCTCACACGGGAGCCCACCAGGCGCTCTCCTCCAGGGTGATCTGTGTGTAGATTTTAGCGTCTGTTGTAACCCGTATTTATCTGGGCTTCCTGGCGTGAAGGTCCGGGCGCCCCTCAGTGTCCCAGGAGACCGGGTTGTTCTAGAGAGGCGACCTGACCGCTGCACAGAGGTTTTCTGTTTCGTTCGATGACGGGGTCAGCAAGCCAGACACAACGTTAATGTTGTAGGGGAGGGAGGAGGCAAGAGGAATGTGTCTGTGACGTGCGACAGTGAACCTGGTGTCTATTCTAAACCTGCTGAAGGAGGGGTGATGATGGTGTGGCACCTCGGCCATCGTAAGGTCTCTTTCAACTTCCTTCTAACGTCAGACGATAAATACATGCAATACATCTGAATACAATACTCTTGACTAATGTATGATGATATCAGTTTTAAGCAATGGACTGAGAAAAAGTGTTGATCCCATGCATTATCTAATACAATGGTTGAGGAGAGGAAAGGTTTAAGTAAACTACGATGGAGCTTTTTTAAGAAAAAAAACTATCGGATCCATGTTCTTTAGATTGCACGTGATTAGCTGTTCCGAATTTTCAGCGACATGGCTTCGAAGTTTCCTTCCGTAAACCTCTACATCTATGCCAGCGTCACTAGGAACATCTACCTGGCGTTCAGGTATACCTTACGTACGAGTATTTCTGGTACAGGGCTTCGGATTCCAACGACAAGTGGACACTTGACCCGACCCTTCTTCGCTAAACTCTTGCTCGAACCAGAGAGGCATTTCCCGTGACCCTGTACCGTACAACCGTACCTTGGCGCCATCTGTGGCCTCAAAATGAAACTAATTTTGGGCTTTGTTTTCGGGTATTGTTTCTATGGAAATTTAAATACTAGCTGGGAGACTCATTCATCATCGCATTTCACAAGACTGCATGTATTTCTCTCATCAGTGGATGATACACAGTAAAGTATGTGTAAGAGACGATGATCCGTCCCATCTGTCTACCAAGGAGTGCTGCCATGAGGGTTAATGTGATCATGGTGTTCATTACCCTAAATCTTACCCTCAACAAAGGAGTGTAGTCCATACCGTTTTCTATAAGGCAGCCACAGTAGCAGTAGCAACACTAAACGCAGCCAGTGCTTTAGCGAAGCAGCATCTGGGTCCAGCTAGAGAAAAGAATACATTCAAAAAATATTTCGCTTCAAATCCACGACGGACATTATCAGCACCTCTCTATCCATGACGAAAGTTTGTACGTCTTTCTGCACCTACTGCTGTATCCAGGAGTTTCAGTTCTCTTCCACTATCACAGCCTCGTTTACGACCTAGTGGTCTGTTGATGTTTGACTTCATTTGTATTTGCCTTCATCTGTTTTGCTCATTATCATTAACCACAGCTTCCTTACGCTACGCTGAGGAATCTCTTCGTTTCCGTGGACGTCTCGGGAGAGAGCTGAAGCCCTCCACGCCACTCCCATGTCGCCCCGCCAGAGGCAGTTGCCGAGGGAAACAAAAGGAGAAAACGATCGGAAGTACGCTGATGTGGGGGGCCCAGCCTCGGCCACGGGGGGAAGGGAAATAGCGGGAGGAAGTGTTTCCTCAGCGAAGCTAACGTCCACCCTGAAAATGGATAGCGGATACCAGCCCCATCCCACTGGTTCTGGTGGTGGTGGTGGTGGTGGGGTAGTGGTGCGCTACGACAGAGAAGATGGAAGTGGTGGTCAGCTTTCCCGGTGTTCGTTATTCTAGTATACCGAGTCTTCACTATCTTACTTGGAAGTCCTAACACACGTACACACGCAGCTGCCTTCCTGTCTCGTGCTTCGTATGAGCTGTTAACCTATTCGGAAAAATTTCGTCCGCTGTGAATCATTTCCCCGACATATGCCTTCCATAACATTTCAAAGTTCAGAGCAAACGACTAGCACGCCCTTGGCTCTAAGCTAAGCTGGGGAAAGTCGTGAGGGATGACGCTGCGCTTGCCAGTTCGACAAAGGTTACTAGATGGTACGACTCGGCAGAATGCATACCTCCATCTACAGGAGAGAGACGTGGGGGATGTTACATTAAGAGAACGGCCGGGTAAGCGCAAACTAAGGGAGGTGGATCCTCCGCAACTGTTGTGGTGGGTGAGCGGAAAGGATGGAGGGAGACGTGAGGACGTAATAATGAGGGGTGGAACAGTCGTATACAGCATCAGTCACACATCCCAGGACACAGATCCATCTACAACTCCTAGACACAGAACCAGCCACACCCGCAGGATATAGAACATCTCTGTGGTAATCAGTCAGCCAGCCATCCGGCCGGGAGTCTCCGAGTCCGGCCTTCGAGTCCCGGGTAATGGAACGAGAAAATCAACATGGAAATACCTCTTGTGAATGTTCCTGGGTTTGCCGCGAGATCTGCAACAATGGACTAAGTGTGCACATGTGCAGCGAGGGCGGTTGTTCCAGGAGAAAGTTCTTAGCGGACAGCCACTTAGGATCTGGGGGGAGAAATGATACGTGGACCATCACGCGGTAAAACACACATGTACAAGAATACTGGACTTTCGGTGTATTGGCTCAGAGGGGTTTCCTCGACCGCATCTTGCACAGCTTTTCTGTGTAAAATAACGGGTGTCCGTCCGTATCGGCACCGCTACTAACGCAACAAGACTGTGTTAGCTAGGCTTGATCTTGTTAGGTTAGGTGGAGTGCAAAAACCTTTCTTGTTTTCCTGGCTATGCTTTGTTTCGTTAGGGTAGGCTGAGTGTAAAAACGTATCCTAATCTAACCTAACCAAACCTAACATTGAATTTAAAAACCTATCCTAGTCTATCCTAACCAAACATCGCCTTGATAATCAACGGGAAGGCCGGGATATTCACGTGATCCGATATCAATCTTCGAAGCGCTTTCATAGACTAAGCTGCTTCCTAATCCACAGAGACGGTTACCATGGGGACAGAAGGGTGTTTACCCGTCTAACACCAACTTCCACTTTCCCTCACCATTGCCTGATGGGACTATTTCAGGTGCTGTAAACTTCGGAGGCATCGGAAGATTCCTTAGCAGTGCGCACTTCGTGAATCACTTCGTTACGCAGGTCTTTGTAGAGGTTATTGTTGGTGTTGCGGCAGAAGGCCAGCAGATCCCGTTTCTGCAGCAGCCCCTCAACGTGGGGTGTGATCCGGGGCACGCCAACAGCAGGGTGTTATGTCTTAGTGATCCCTCCGGGATGAAGCAAGCAATGGTAGGCCTCCACGATGGCGTCGAAGTAATTCTCCCATTCAGCTCTACGTAAGAATGGGTTTATGTTCATGTATCTTGGTCTAGTATAGTAAAACATCTATAGATATATGAATTAATGAAACTACACACACACACACACACACACACACACACACACACACACACACACAGCATATCATCAGTAAGGCACACCAAGACAAGAGCGTCTCTCAGCCGTGTACACATCCTTGCTTGAACACTGTGCAGGTGTGCCGCCAGGGCGGAGGTGAGGCCTGCGGGTGGGGTGGGGTTGGGGAGAGAAGAGGTGTGTCACGGGAGTGTTATCTTGTCCATGTGGGGAGAGTGGGAGGAAGGGGACCCCCCCACAAGCGATTTTACACTAATAGCGAGAACCTCCCAAATATCTCCTCGTCTCTCTCCTGCTTTGACACCCTGGCTTACCACTTCCAGTCAGAAATCGATACATATCTGCAGAAATCAATACGTGTGTGTAAATGGAGCTTAACTTGCGGCCATTTCCGGCGACAGATGGAGACAGGTGGGGGTCCAGCCAGGACTGTCGTGTCGTCTGTGTCGCGTCTGTTCATGTTCTGACGTGGAAAAAATAGACGTTTACTGGAAAGTATGATTCACTTTCACGACGATGTGAACCCCCTCCCCCCGCGCCTGGGTATGATGATGATCTTTGACCTGACCGTATTACAGACACAAACAATTATTGGCTAGGCATATAAACATACTTCTAAAAGCAATACGCCTGCATCCACCTTCATTGCAATGAAAGGAATCTCTCGTTGATTACGAGAAAAATTATACAGTAAATAAACTTCGTTTCTGATTACCTTAAATTTCAGGCGGAGCTTGACCTATAACCTCTTTAATCCTTATGAAAAATATCAACTACCTTTTCAGGCAGTCAGGTCAGGTTGGGTCAGCCATGCCGAGTGGTCAAAAGCTCAGGTCACGGAGGGATGACCTCTAACAAGGTGGGCAAGGGTTACCAAGACCAACACTTGGGATTTACGCCACACCTGCAAGCCGGGGTCAAAGGTTTCACTCACATGTGCTAACCAGTCTCTCTCTCTCTCTCTCTCTCTCTCTCTCTCTCTCTCTCTCTCTCTCTCTCTCTCTCTCTCTCTCTCTCTCTCTCGCTCAATTCTTAAGGTACTGAAGGGTTTCGTCTCCTGCAGGTACATGCTGAAGAAGTCTGACGACTGAAATAAAATTACCTATCTTACGAGTGGTACAGGAAAATCAATCTTTTCTTTCAAGAAAAAGATAATCGAATGGCATTTTGAGAAGAGAAATGAATAACAAAAGATAATCTGTATGAGTGAGTACGTAAGGGCCATTATCTGACGCATGTTTCACACACGTATATACGTACATAAGGTAAACCCAAAGGCGTGTATATAATTCAGTCTACTGCCGGCATTTGTATTACACTGTCTAGTTTACTGCAGGGACATGTAAACTTAAAGAAGCACCTTATACAGTCTACCGCTAGCACATACAAACCCACCTTAGGGATTCAGAGACTGCTATTTCTCACACGACTCAAAGGAACCATGTTAAGCCCACGGTGCGTGTGACTGGTCCTACCTGAACGTTTACACAGCCTTTACACATCTTTCTTCAGCTATGACACCCTTGTGGTATCTGGCGGTGTGGCAGGGGGCCATAGGGGATCATTGTCATTAGAGCTCCTCCTCAGGAGAACTGATACAGGAGACTTGCTGTCTGTTGGCAAAACATTTAGGATCACATCCACGTGCACGGATCAAAAAATATCCAGCAAAACTTGTTCACAATGCACGTTAGGCCAAGAACATCTAGTCAATGCACTTTAATGTAGAACAAAAGACTAATGAAGAAGGTCTAGAGGTGAATTACTGAGGCCATAAATTTGCTCACCGTGGAAGAGAGAAGAGTAAGGGGGTAGACTTGAACACGAATTCTAAGTTTCTAAATTTGTTGGATAATGACGATGATGTCGACAACGTTCAGTTAGTTATACAAAGGATGCTAGGATGGGATAACCACAGCACACAACACGAAACTGATCAAGCCACTTTTGAGTGGATGAATGGAATACCTTAAGTGATGATCCTGTAAATGTTGATAGCAGACAAAAGTGTGTATAAGTTGTATGATTGAGGAGTTCAGGAGATGTGGGCCTCTCACGGGCGTGGAAACCCTTCTCTGTACAGATAGATAATTACACACACACACACAGGCCACACCCAGGGCTGGTGGTGGGTGTTGAGGGAGGGGGAGCAGGCGGGAGCGGCAACAATGCCCGTGGAGAAGCGTGGGAACCCAGATCCTGTTGTGAACAGGTGTCGTGCTTCCCTTGTTGGCCGAGGCCAGGTCCAAAAACCAGTCGCGCAGGCCGGACACCTGTCCTCTTGCACCTCTCGTAACACCATTCATCGCCTGCCCGCCAGCCATGTGACAAGGACACGTTACACGCTGAACACAATCAAACTGACAGCATAAGATAAACCTCGAGAGCAAATACTACCATCACCAAAAGGACTGAAGAACCGTCCATGCTGTCTTTGTGTTGAGGAGTTTCTACCGTAAACCTGCTGTTGACGTACGGATGTGAGGTCCCCCACCATCATACAGGAGTCCCCCAGCACTTGACAAATGTGGTGTCCCCCCCTCACCAGCATCCTACAGATGTGGAGTTACCCCAGTACTCAATAGATGTAGAATCCCCCAGCACTAGACGCCTGTGGAGTCCCCAGCATCCTACAAATAAGGAGTCCCCCAGCACTCGGCAGGTGTAGAGTCCCCAGCATCCTACAGGTGTTGTCTCCTTTTCCAGCTTCCCTGTCTGACGTGGGGAGGGGCGGGCAGTTGTCCCGCCAGGTGTGTTCCCAGCATTGTCCCACAGGCGGGATAATTGTCCCATAATTACTAGGACAGGCGACTGCTGTGGCATGTGGAGAGATTAGCATCCACTTCCGGTGCCGCAACGTCAGCGTGGGTGGTGTGAACTGGATGAGTTATGGGTGTGATTTGGATGAGGGTAGTGGATAAAAGGTGGTGGTGGTTGTTGTTGACTGTGGGGCGCACACGAGTGATGTGGGTGGATGCGGGTACTCTTGGCTGAGGTGGGTTGTGAATACTGGCGGATGTTGTAGGTAGGTATGAATGATGTATGTGGATAGCATCAGAGGATGTGAGTGGTGGGGATTCTATTGGTGGATGTGTACGATGTGGAGAGATCACTGGGCTAATGTGGCGGGGGAAAGGAGAATTGCGTGCAGACATTTCACCAGTGATAGGGGCAAATGTGGGTACCCCTGGTGTATAAAAGTGGATGAAGGAAGAGACAGTATGTGAGCAGGGAAGTGTGTGTGTGTGTGTGTGTGTGTGTGTGTGTGTGTGTGTGTGTGTGTAGGGGAGAGGAATGACGTGTGCTGTGGGTATGTATGCAAATGTGAGTCCTCACATCATGAGAGGGTGAGTCAGGCATGGTGAGTATATACTTGCATGGGTAAACGTGACGTCAGCAGTATGGATGGGTATGGCTGAAGTGAGGAAATCAGACGGATAAAATGAACTAGTTCCTAAGGCATGTGGACTCTACGTGTTACTGAGACGAGAAGAAAGTTCTCTTCGAGAAGGAACTAAATCGAGAGGGGACGCAGCGAGCGATGTTATCACAACATGAAAATGTTCTTCAGCCTGGTGTATGCGGGAGATGAGATGAAAATACCTAGTCACGAAAAGACTCGCTTTACTGGCCACGAAACAGCTATGCGCCAGATAATTCGCCACCAGACAACTATGCACCGGATACCTCGCCACAAAACAACCTTGCATCGGGTAATTCGCCATCACACAACTGTGCACCGGATAATTCGCCACTACATATCGGATAATGAGCCGCTTGACCACAAACAACCGAAAATTCCCCACCAGACAACTAGTCACTGGATGGAAATAAGGTCCTGTGAGCGTGGATTTAGTATATGATCCTTTAAGAGTGTGAGGTTGAAGCTTTTAGGACAGGGAATAAGTGTAAACAACGGGTAGTGTGAAGACAGGGTCGCGTGAGGCCCTGGCGTTGTACAGGTGTCATGTGAAGCCCTGGCGGTGTACAGGTGTCATGTGAGGCCCTGGCGTTGTACAGGTGTCATGTGAGGCCCTGGCGGTGTACAGGTGAGGGAGGTGCGAGACACGCTAGTGTGGACAAGGGGCAGTGTTAACGCAGGGGAGCGCGAGTCTGGGTGAGTGTATGGGGACAGTGTTGGTTTTCTGGTGCCTTATTTATATCACTTCGACAGACTGGGGGGGTCATGTGTGTGTTTATATTGTAATCTTTTTAAAGAAGATTCACTATGCTTAACCAAACACTGCTCATTCTGGTCATCGATCGAGGATCGGAGCCTCCCTAAAGTGCTTTGAGGCTTCGGGGGAGCCAAGGGTGTTTCATGTTTGGACTGTGAACGAGAACTCGGATTCTGTCTGTAGTCTGTATCATGGCTGTCTTCAAGCAGTATCTCTACCCCCTCAATCCCGTCCTCCTCAGCATCTGTCTACCCAAGAAGCAACTTTCTCCCCAGCATTTCTACCCTTACCATCTTCCTCCCCAGCATTTCTACCCTCACCATCTTCCTTCCCAGCATTTCTACCCTCACCATCTTCCTCCCCAGCATTTCTACCCCCACCATCTTCCTCCCCAGCATCTCAACTCCCCATCGACCCCACCCTCAACCCCGTCCTCCCCAGTTAAGCCTCACTAGGGGTCAGTGGTCACGTGGACAGCAA
Source organism: Panulirus ornatus (assembly GCF_036320965.1). NCBI lineage: Eukaryota > Metazoa > Arthropoda > Malacostraca > Decapoda > Palinuridae > Panulirus > Panulirus ornatus. The sequence goes on from NC_092265.1 coordinate 5,968,220, forward strand.
GCGGCTGGTGCCGTTACGTCCACTAACAACCCAGTTAATCCAATAAATGCTTAATTACCCTTCAGAAAGGACGAGAACCGGCGATGAACTGCGTCTTGGAGACGATCTGTATATACGACTATGCAGACGGAACTGATGGTGTGTCAGTGAGCCCACAATGGCAACAAATTCACTTTAAAACAGTATTTCTACATGGTTCAACAGTTTTCGCAACTGCTGAAGACTCCACACTCTCTCCAACACTCCAAAACTGTCAAGGACCGAAGCAAACTATACTAAACTGAGCAGAAACGCTCAGCATTCTCTTTGTCCACTAAGGATTTTCTTCAGCGACCCAGAACAGTCCGAAAGTGCCGGGAAAGTGACCAAAAAGGTCAAAAACTACCTTCATATGTCCAGGAATGGTTTGCGGTATCTAGGGCAGTCCAGAACACTCCATGGATTGTCTGGAGTGTCCAGATCTCTCTGACAATATTCAGGAGTGTCTACAACTGTCTGACAATATTCAAGATTGCCCAAACGGTCCGACAATATTCAGAAGTGTCTAGAAATATCTGGCAATATTCATAAGTGCCCAGAACTGTCTAACAATATTCAGGAACGCCCAGAACCATCCGAGAATACTCAGCAAAGTCCAGAAACGTTCTACAATATTCAGGAGAGTCCAGAACCGTCCGACAATATTCAGGGGAGTCCAGAACCGTCCGACAATATTCAGGAGAGTCCAGAACCGTCCTACAATATTCAGGAGAGTCCAGAACCGTCCTACAATATTCAGGAGAGTCCAGAACCGTCCTACAATATTCAGGAGAGTCCAGAAGCGTCCGACGATATTCAGGAGAGTCCATAACCGTCCTACAATATTCAGGAGAGTCCAGAACCGTCCTACAATATTCAGGAGAGTCCAGAACCGTTCTACAATATTCAGGAGAGTCCAGAAGCGTCCGACGATATTCAGGAGAGCCCAGAACCGTCCTACAATATTCAGGAGAGTCCAGAACCGTCCGACAATATTCAGGAGAGTCCAGAACCGTCCGACAATATTCAGGAGAGTCCAGAACCGTCCTACAATATTCAGGAGAGCCCAGAAGCGTCCGACGATATTCAGGAGAGTCCAGAACCGTCCTACAGTATTCAGGAGAGTCCAGAAGCGTCCGACGATATTCAGGAGAGCCCAGAACCGTCCTACAATATTCAGGAGAGTCCAGAACCGTCCTACAATATTCAGGAGAGTCCAGAACCGTCCGACGATATTCAGGAGAGTCCAGAACCGTCCGACAATATTCAGGAGAGTCCAGAAGCGTCCGACGATATTCAGGAGAGCCCAGAACCGTCCTACAATATTCAGGAGAGTCCAGAACCGTCCGACAATATTCAGGAGAGTCCAGAACCGTCCGACAATATTCAGGAGAGTCCAGAACCGTCCTACAATATTCAGGAGAGTCCAGAACCGTCCGACAATATTCAGGAGAGTCCAGAACCGTCCGACAATATTCAGGAGAGTCCAGAACCGTCCTACAATATTCAGGAGAGCCCAGAAGCGTCCGACGATATTCAGGAGAGTCCAGAACCGTCCTACAGTATTCAGGAGAGTCCAGAACCGTCCTACAATATTCAGGAGAGTCCAGAACCGTTCTACAATATTCAGGAGAGTCCAGAACCGTCCTACAATATTCAGGAGAGTCCAGAACCGTCCTACAGTATTCAGGAGAGTCCAGAACCGTCCTACAATATTCAGGAGAGTCCAGAAGCGTCCGACGATATTCAGGAGAGTCCATAACCGTCCTACAATATTCAGGAGAGTCCAGAACCGTCCTACAATATTCAGGAGAGTCCAGAACCGTTCTACAATATTCAGGAGAGTCCAGAAGCGTCCGACGATATTCAGGAGAGCCCAGAACCGTCCTACAATATTCAGGAGAGTCCAGAACCGTCCGACAATATTCAGGAGAGTCCAGAACCGTCCGACAATATTCAGGAGAGTCCAGAACCGTCCTACAATATTCAGGAGAGTCCAGAACCGTCCGACAATATTCAGGAGAGTCCAGAACCGTCCGACAATATTCAGGAGAGTCCAGAACCGTCCTACAATATTCAGGAGAGCCCAGAAGCGTCCGACGATATTCAGGAGAGTCCAGAACCGTCCTACAGTATTCAGGAGAGTCCAGAACCGTCCTACAATATTCAGGAGAGTCCAGAACCGTTCTACAATATTCAGGAGAGTCCAGAACCGTCCTACAATATTCAGGAGAGTCCAGAACCGTCCTACAATATTCAGGAGAGTCCAGAACCGTCCTACAATATTCAGGAGCCTCCAGAACCACCCGGGAACACCCAGGAGCCTTCAGAACTGCCCAGGGGCATCGTGAGGAACATTACAAGCTTCCCAGTGGCGTGCGTGCGTGCGTGCTGAGAATGGCGGCCCCAGCGGCGGCGGAGCAGGAAGTCCCGGAGATTAAAGACGTGAGGGAAGGTGTAAACAGACAACTGCAGCCCAGGCACTCCCTCTACACGCCGTTTGTAAACACTGCCACCCCCCCCCCCCCCACACACACACACACTAAAACTCTAACCCCAACAACATCCACCACTCCGCTACCAGGACTTTCTACCACCTCACTGTAATCTACCATGACCCCTAACCGTCGTGACCCCCTACCATAGTCTGCTATGACCCGATCATAACCCCTCACCACAGACGTAATATTACTGCTTCCCCAAACCATAACCTCCGATGACCGAATGTCAACCCACCCCGACGCCTCACTAACCTCCCTTGTTGACCATAACCTTCCACATTGCCGATTACGACCCAGTGACAACCTGACAACCGGCCACATGTGTGTGTGTGTGTGTGTGTGTGTGTGTGTGTTCGCATGCCGCCTGCTTGAGGTCTGGGTACGACAACCCGTGGCAGAAGTGCACCCAAGGTTGGGTCTTTTTCAACCCTGGGTCCAATGCGCGAGGGTTTAAGTCGACCCCAGGAGATCAGCAGAAAATGGACTATCTGTCCTCAGAACACGACGTAATGGCCCGTGGATGTACGGGATAACACAAGAGGAGGGGGGAAAATAAGGATGAGTACGGAAGGCCGATGAGGAGGAGGAGGTAGCGGGAGGCTGCAACTGTGAGGCAGAGCCGAGGTAATGCTCAGTGTATAACTAGCCCAAACCTGTGTCTTACTACAGTGATCACACAGCTCCATTTATCACGAGGTTTCTATATTATCAGCATACACATGACGAGAGCCTGAAAAAAAGGAAGAAACAAACATGAGCGAGTCTGAGATCTTCGTGTGGAGACGACAACACTCCAAAGACGATTCTTGGAGACCATACAACTGACGCAAACCGGTGCCATCCTCAACCCCTCATGGCCAGATAACCAAATTTTCCCAGTCTACAACTCAGAAGAAAAAAACAACAACAACGAAAAAACTAATACGAATAACGTGAAAAAAAAATATATCACGAATTTGTGCGTCAACAGAGGAGCACGACACCGAGATTTTTCTCGAGTCATGAGGTCAAAGAACACAGACGGCCGTGGAGGACAGGAATACTAACAGAGAGATAAGAGATGATTGGAAGGATGGGAAACCAATATGAGAGACGAGGAGGAGCAGGAGGAGGAAGAGGAAATGAACGGGGTCAAAAGGACGTGTAATTATTGCAGGTCATTCTCATCCCTCAGGGCCAGGTGGTGCCAGAGATGGAGGCCAAGCTAGGCTAGGGCCTTTCCCTCAGGGCCAGACGGTGATGGAGGCCAGGCCAGGGCTGAATCCTCAGGGGTCAGATGTCGCAGGTGATGGTATGGCCAGGCCAGGTTACGCTAGGGACCCTCTCATCCTTCAGGGTGTCGTCAATGGTGGCCAGGTCAGGCCATGGCCCCATCCCTCAGGGCCAGAGGGCGCCGGTGATAGTGGCCGGGCCAAGGCTGGCCGGCCGGATGTCAGATAAGAAATGTCCCGGAGATGACAGCCGGATGCCACCCTGACACATCTGGACCCCAAGCAACTGGTTTAATGAGGTTCTCTCTCTCTCTCTCTCTCTCTCTCTCTCTCTCTCTCTCTCTCTCTCTCTCTCTCTCTCTCTCTCATCATTATCTTCTTTCACTCGATAAAAAACAAATCAGTTTGAACATGAATGTATATACACAAAGTCATACATATAAAATTTGCATATAAATTGCGAGGGAAAAAATGGAAAAGCCATTAGCTTTTCCATTCTTCAGAGTACAATCCGAGGCATTGCCTTCATGTGTGTAATCACGTATTCGTAGGGCATGAGGAAAGCGTTCGGCGCTCACGGGGGCCCCTCATCCTTCGAGCTTTTCTTTACGAATGCCAAGATTTCGCCAGTAGGCAGAGCCAGCACGTAGCGCTCACCGCAGGAAAATTTATAGTGAAGAATAAAGGTCGCTTGAGTTACGTGTTGTCGAGTGATACGTGTGTGTGTGTATGTGTGTGTGTGTGTGTGTGTGTGTGTGTGTGTGTGTGTGTGTGTGTAAGACAGACAGGTCGTCCTACACTCGTAAGGTCCAATCTCATGTTCGTGGTGGCGACAATGGCCGGCCGGATACAGATTCAATCTCAGCCATGACTGTGTGGGAGTGTCCCATCCCCCCCCATCCCTCATACTGGCTGGCTGGCTGGCTGGAGCTGGCCGTAGCAATGGACAGAGACAGAGGGCTGGGTGGCCTTACGGCAAGAACGTGAAGGGAGACGAAAACGAAATGAGAGAGTGAGGAGGAGATCGTAAGAAAGGGATAAGCAGGAGGAGAAGGATGTCGGAAGGATGGTGAAGCAAGGAGGAAGTGAGAGGCTCAGGCTGGAGACACCAGACAGGGATACACACCGTCCAGAGTCTAGGAGATACGACACACCCTGGCGGAACCAGCATAGTTTACGTACGTAGATCATGAGAGATAGAGGCACAAACAACGGTTGCCTAGATCATGAGAGATAGAGGCACAAACAACGGTTGTGTGTCATGAATGGTGGGCAATGGTTTTCTCTTCGAAGTTATAACTCCAGTTGGAGACGAATATCATCTCATGAGGGAGAGACATAGGTACCGGCAGTGTGGTCGTACCACTCGCTGGGACAAAAAAATGACCAAACATGATGAGTTATCTGTCATGTCAGAACCATTATTCATCATCAATACTTCATGAGTCTCTTTGAAACAGCCTATGGCGAGGTAGATAACTTTTTGACCATAAAATTGATATAGTCTGCTCCCCGACGTGTTGCATTTCTACCCCAATAGGAAAAAAAAATTCCCAAAGTCTATCATAAATACATTATGCATTCGACAACATTCAACACAACCAAATTAATGAGAATTATAGGAAAATGTTGCGTTAAGATACAGTGAACAGCGTTAGCAAGAACAGCTACGGAAATGCCATCTTAACGTCGCACTGCGGCGATATAAAACACGAGTTGCTTGGGTCAGGAAAGACTCGTCCCCCACCCCCGCCTCCCTCTCACGCAGAGGGCGGGGCCACCCGAGTATCTGCTGATAACCGCAAGGGAAAATGAAACACGGTAAGTCCCGTGTGCACTATCGTGTGTGATGACACGGAAATGTTGTCGGGACTTTTCATGTTTCATATATATATATATACATATATATATATATATATATATATATATATATATATATATATATATATATATTTATATATATATTTATATATTACTTGTCCGCCGTGTCCCGGGTGGGTCAGCGTCAGGAACAGACACGAAGAAAGGCCGCATTTGCTCACATTCATTCTCTAGCCGTCACGTGTCATACGTTTCCCACTACCGATTGTAGCGCAGCCTTGAAGGTACAGGAGAAGGGGTTCTGGGGTTATTTGTTTATATATATATATATATATATATATATATATATATATATATATATATATATATATATATATATATCCCTTAAGTACGCCAGTACTGCACTTTGTGCATGATGACCTGGCCTTTGACCTGACCCATAAGGATCGAACCATTGTACTCAAAGGGTTAACTACTATATTTCAAAAGCCCACGTGGCAGAGTGTGGGGCAGACATTAGAGGCACTCGGCCAACTTGAGCACACACAGCAATACGAACGCAAGTGCGTGTGACGTATGTATGTTACAGAGGAGGGCTGAAGGTTTCCTGTATTCAGTAGAAAGATATACAAGCACAGTACAAGGATGGGCTGGTGAGTATCCGTTGTGTAGGTAGAGAGACTAGCGATTTCAGAGTAAGGTTGCAGACGTATGGCTTGAGAGAGAGAGAGAGAGAGAGAGAGAGAGAGAGAGAGAGAGAGAGAGAGAGAGAGAGAGAGAGAGAGAGAGAGAGAGAGCTATGGAAAGATTCTGACCACAGCCACACGTGCCAAGGATTGTGGCCCTTTCCTGGGAAAGGTAGTGACGTTAGTGTGTAAATGCCTCATTCTTCTTTTTGTATTGTACGAGGAGGGAGGGGAAGGGGGCTATCTCTTGAACATCCTCTCCTTATCATACAACTTCTTAGATGTATGTGTACTGTTTGTTGTACGTGCACGCATGCGCGCGCGCGTGTGTGTGTGTGTGTGTGTGTGTGTGTGTGTGTGTGTGTGTGTGTGTGTGCGCGTGTGTGTGCGCTGGTGCATGCGGTGAAAGTGTCAACAAGCGAGGGTGGGACGCCCCTGCCGCCGCCCCTGGTGGAACATTGCCCCCGTCCCTTGGCGGCGGACGAGGACCTGGCATATCTTTCCTGCTTGCCACCAACGCCAAGAGATCCTGAGGGAAATCTCTGATGCTATCCTCATCACACGACCATGGGACTCCTTGAAGGATATCCTCTGGTGCTAATCCAGTGGAGTTAGGACTTAGGTCCTGGGACAGGCACATGCATGACAATAAAGGCTCCTTTGGTTGATATGCTACACGTGGGTAACATAAAGCTAAAAACTAGGGTATGTTGGGGCGGTAGGGTTTTAGGAGGCTATGATATCAACCTTATAGACACTACGAAATAGATTCTGTGGCTGGAAGCATGGATTAAGGGGTAAAGAAAATGTCCCCGAGTCTTGCTACAGCCTTAGATTGTGCGGGTCTATACGGGACAGTATGAGAAATGTGGCGGGGATTGCACCATGTTTTAGAGGATATGTGGCGTGCCCCTCCCGGCCCTGCCACACATGCTGGTACTCCAGCCTCCCTCACGCCTAGTGACCAAAGTTCCCCTCCAACACGCTCCGCTCATCACGAGATCAGAACAATGACCAGGACGTGCCAGGAGAAAGTGTTGGCGCAAGGAGGGTGGGGATCTGTTGGGGGGAACGGGAGGGGAAGGGGTGAGGGTGAAGAGAAGTTTTGGGGGAAGGAGTGCGGGAGTGGAAGAGATGGAAGGGATGTGTGGAAAGGGTGGGGATTGGAGGTATCAGTAAAGAAGGGAAAGAGAAGGATGTGTAAGTAGATCGTTGATATTTGAAGTCGAGAGTCCCCAGCGTACAGCTGAGGGTGGAGGAGAAGGAGGGAGTCGAAGGGAAATGGGGGTAAAATTACGAAGGAAAGTGTCTGGGAAAGGAGGAAAAGACTGAGGCAAGGAACTGAGGACTAGGAGAAAGTCTGAGACTCGCTGGTGATGATTCAAGTTTGTCGCGAATGTTGCCAGGGGAAATTATATCAGGATGGAAGAGTGTGATACCGAGAGCTGAAGGGATACGTATCGTTTTAGGATATCTTGTTTAGGAAGCACATTTCAGGCCTGAAGGGTTAAGCATGTCACGAAATACTAAAATAAGAACGTAATGTTAGACCTAAGATTATCTAGGCCAAAGCATGACATTTTGATCTTTACAAACAAGTGCTAATGACACGGAGGCGGGTGTATAAGACAAGTAAAGCTAAATATAAACCTCTTCTCTAAAATTACGAATAACGGAGACTCTTTCTCACTATGAATACGTAAAACAATGCAACGAGAACACACAAAACTATTAAAAAACTGTTAGCAGAAATTTTACATAAACTGATGTAAAATAATCATGAAACCAACACTATGAGAACAAAAGCGACCATAAAAACCGCAAAGGCAGGGTTGCCTGGCACACAAAAACCGGCCACAGAGAGTGAGAATGTAAGACTGTGACACCCCAGCCCCAGCCTAGCCCTAGCCTAGCCTCCAGCACCAAACGCCAGCACGCTACCGAGCCACGCACCCAACATATCCTCAAAACACAAGCCTAGCCACAGCCACAAGCACATCTATACACCAAGTATGTACAAAGGATGGAATGACTCGGAGACAAACTCACCTTTGAAGATAGATTTGGCACAAATGAGCCACAAAGTCATCTTCAAAAACATCAACCAAACACAAGCGTGGGTCAGACACGCACGTCACCCCTACCTTGCAAACACCTCGTTATGACAAGGAGCACAACATAACTTAGTCACAACCGTAGAGGTTAAATTCATGGACCAGACGCATAACGTGTTACGAAGCGGTATATGCAAACAGTACAAACACTGCGTGGGACAACGGTACAAGCATACAAACAGAGGCGTTTTACAAGCGTGGTACAAAATGTAAACACAAACACAAGGGTGGTATAAGCTGCAAAAACACAAACATAAGCGTTGTATAAGCTGTAAAAACAAACACAAGGGTGGCACAAGCTGTTGAAACACAAACATAAGCGTGGTACAAGCTGTAAAAACAAACACAAGGGTGGCACAAGCTGTAAAAACACAAACATAAGCGTGGTACAAGCTGTAAAAAAAACCACAAGCTGCAAAAACACAAAGACAAGCGTGGTAATAGCACCACAAACAAAAGCGTGATACAAGCAGTAGAAATATAAGGGGGTATACAAGCAGCAAGGATAAAAGAGTGGTACAAGCACCACCAACAAACACAAGCCTGGTACAAGCAAACACACACGAAACATGATATCAACAACTTGAAAATTACCACCAACCTCCTGAGTCAGAACAGGAACGGTGTAACGTGCTGCTCTAGAGAAGATTTCCGCTCATGAGAGACCGCTACTGGAGACCAGGGGGTACAAGAAAACAGTGCTAGAGACAAGAAGGTAAAAAAAGAAATGTGCTGGACACCAGGGGTAAAAGAAAACAGTGCTACAGATCAGGGGTAAAATGAAACTGCTGAAGATCAGAGGTAAAAGAAAACTGGTAGAAACCAGGGGTAAAAGAAAACAATGCTACAATCCAATTATGATATATTAATAGTGGAATTCAGGGACACAGGAAACTACATAAGGTAACTTACTCAGAAACCAGTGATGCATTGGACCGCTAGAAACCAGCGCTCGATATCACCTAAAATGTCCTTTAGGTAAAGCTCATGAAAGCTCTCAAGAGAGACCAGCATCAGAATGGTGCTAGAAAACGGGCATTAGAAACCACTGTCCGTAGAAGGTGGTCAAATGCACAAACATCTGCAGGAGAAACGATAAGCCAGGACTAGCAGTGCTATGGAGCAGGACGAGTGGCCAAGACTAAGGACTAGAACTAGTGGCTAAAATGAAAAAAAATGAGGCTAAGGAACAGGTTTTAGCGAGCAAAAGTAACAGCGAATGGTCACTGGGTTAGAGACCAAGATAGTGACCAACACCGATAAAGAACGAGGTACCGGGATTAGAGACCAAGGTAGAAAACAATGATAGACGATTTGAAACCACGATAACATTACTTATAATTGATTAAAGACCAAGGCAGTAACTGCTAATGATAAACAGGATTAGAAACCACGATAGCAACTAGTACTGGTGACTTATAATGAATTAGAGACCAAGATAGCAACTGGTGAAAGCCTAGTGAAGTTTTCGGGTGTGTTCTAACCCCAATCCCCTCCCCCCGAACAGCCCAGGCTCTGCCTAGGCTGTTGGGTTGAGTCGAAGGTTGTTGGTCGACTGAGCTGTTTTGGAAGCCGCGCCGCGCCGCGCCGCGCCCCCACAGCCCTGGCTGGTCTGGTCCACTTTTTCGGCACTTGTCCGGTGCATTCTTAGACTTCCCTGCTGCGCATCCCATGGTGCTTTGACGACTGGAGGCAAGGTGCTCAAAGAGTCCTCGGCCCCGGATGCTGGGATGAGGGAGCCAGACAGTAGCTTGCGCTGATAACTAACATTACCCCAGCAGGATCAGGACCCACTGTAATCTGCCAAAATGATGGATGGAGATAAGAAAATAATAATATCATTCACAGCTAGATACCGGCACTAGAAATCAGAGACCAGGGCTGGTTAACAAGAACCCATGAGCGATTCAACAAATGCAGAAACTTTCTTACAAACTTACGTATATATGAAGAGTGGAGATTAAAGAAAACGAAAGAAGTGGAGGTGTAAGAAAACGAGAGAAGTGGTGTAAGAAAACGAGAGAAGTGAAGGTGTAAGAAAACGAAAGAAGTGAATTGGATGAAATATAAACCAATTCTCCAACACTTACTACTAGAATTTGTAAGATTAGATGCACATGTTATATACCAACGATCCTTACTTTATACACATTAGTGAACTATATACATCATATGATATTCACTTTATATACACCAGAAGTGAAACTTGAGACCACATTCATATTGAGGCAATGAAACCCAGGTAAAAAGAAAAAATAGAAACCTGGGAGTAAGACTGATAACACCAGATACCTGCAAAAAAAACAAAAAAATTACACTAAAGGCACCAGAGACCAACACTGAAGATAATTGGATGAAATATAAACCAATTCTCCAACACTTACTACTAGAATTGGTAAGATTAGATGCACATGTTATATACCAACGATCCTTACTTTATACACATTAGTGAACTATATACATCATATGATATTCACTTTATATACACCAGAAGTGAAACTTGAGACCACATTCATATTGAGGCAATGAAACCCAGGTAAAAAGAAAAAATAGAAACCTGGGAGTAAGACTGATAACACCAGATACCTGCAAAAAAAAACAAAAAAACAAATTACACTAAAGGCACCAGAGACCAACACCGAAGATAAGACACCCAAACCTCATACCGTACGTTGAAACCAGGGAAAGAAACCGTACAACTTCAACATACAACACATCAGTACCTTGAGTTCAGAGACCGTCGTCAAAGACCACCATCTAGTGGAGGAAATTAGAACAAAATAAGGACAAAGAAATTATACACGACCCACCAGAAACAGGAGGTTAACAGTAGAAACGGGGGTGGAAATACGACGAGGCTAAAACCAGTACATGACACCAGACACATGCACGGGTGAAAGTTTAAGGAAACCGCCAGAAGACAACATGAGAACAGCGATTCGATACCCTGAGAGCGAGTACCTACCTATCCACCTACATACCTACTTACATACCTACCTACTTTACATACCTACATGTCTATTTACCTACCTACCTACCTACCTATCTACAACGAGGATATTTTTGCCTTGGCGGCAGGGACTAGCTAGCGCGTAGCGCTCACCACTCAGCTTGCACGTTGACGAACGACATCGTTTCTCTCGACCAGAGAGAGAGAGAGAGAGAGAGAGAGAGAATGCACCGTGACCCCGAGGGAACTGGGAGCCACCCAAGTTGACAACAGCAGTGGCTGCAGGAGGCAAACACGGCTAACGACCAGGACTGGTCGCTGATTCACGCCTGCGCCACTCCAAGGCAACTCGACCACTCTTTTTTTTTTCCCCCCTCCTCCCTCCCTCGCTTTAATCCTCGTATTGTAATGAACCTTACGCAACCGTCGTTAAACAACTCGAACTCTCGGAGGCTGAAACATAATAAATATAAGTCTCCCATGCTTATTACGCGGTTTAAAAACCATCGAGGCAAAGAGGTTCATAACAATTTTAATCGCCTGAGCGAAATAATGGGACGCCGCGGACGCGCTAAGTGTTTGCATGGCGAGACGAACAGTGCTGGCGGACGGCAGTTGGCGCCACTCGTGCAACCGATTACAAAAAAAAGTGTTTACTCTCGTATTCTAGGAATGTGATGCAACTTCTTTTACTCACGGAGAGAAAACCTTTACTTTCTCCTTTACTTAATGAAGGTATTCATGCAAAATTGCATATATGAGGATAGTATACCATAAAGCAGTTATTCTAGTAATGCCATCATGACTATGTAATTCCAAAAGGCGTAAAAGCTTTATGAAATCTGCTGGTAATCCTTTAAGAAAGAAAAAGAGAAAGAGAAATCCTTCGTCTATACGGGGCATCAGTTTGCATCGTTCCTCAGACCTGAGACCTGCACAAAAGAGACAAATCTAACTATAAAAAGAAGACAAGTCAGCAATTATCTCACAAAAAATGTTTTCCAATAAATGGAACAAATCGCCAATTTCATATCATTAGGGAAACACACTGCAAAGCTTATCATATACACTAGACTGGCACAAGAACCATGGAATGGTGCGATCCCGGGCTGCCATGTATATCTCGAGGGGCGACGAATTTATTGAGCACTTCTACCCATCCTGTGGGCGGTGGCGCCAAAGAGGATACATTACAAAAAGACCAAGGGATTGGGAGTCAATGATTCAGCTACAAGTTACATTGCGAGGTAAATGTTAACAAGGATCGGGTGGTATTAAATTAGCAAGTTAATCAGAGGCATTTCCAAAGGATGAGCTGCAATGACTGGATCACAAGGAACTATTTACAACGGCAGAATTCAGACACTCTTTACAAGTGACACCGCGGTAAGACACTGTTATGGACGAAGTGCTTGTGAATATTATTGTGACGTTCGGTACGATCTATCACCGAATTCACTAATTATACGACTGTCAGGTACGTCATGTTGCAGAGTGGGAGAGGAGTTTAGCAGGCAACGATTACATTTCGTCTGTTCGTTATTAACAGGAGAGGCAAGGTCTCATGAGGGTGTATAGCCCAGCCTGAGTCAGGCAACAGAAGTATTAAGGCGTCTAGTGATCCTGTAAGAACATATATTTATGATATTTTTCATATATTTATGATTTTTTCATATATTTATGATTTTTTCTCGAATATTATGATTCGAGATGGATCTGCTTATGATAATTACTTCCTCGAGTCCAAAAGATTATATTCCATTTCTTTCTAATTTTGTAATCTAAGGTAGACTCGGGGTTATAATAATCAATACACAAACTCCCAGGCTTAACACATTTGCCAGTCCATGAGCCTCATCATGCATTCTGAGCTCAGTATGCGAGGGAATCCGGGGAGAAACTGCAGTTTGTCCCCTTCATCCTTGACTCTCCTTGTTACTCGCGAGTTCCGAGTTCCTTCGCCATCACTTTTCCATCTATATAACTTACAATTATTTCTGTGGTTCCATCCTTAATATAGCAACGTGGAACATGTCCTTCAGAATCCTCTTGTAAGATAGAGAATCACATGTTTGCTCCCTATGGCAACCCTGTACAAGTCGAGAATCAACTCACGCGTCTCTCTCTCTCTTGGCCAAGATGTTGCTCAACCACTCACAGAAGTACGGATTTGTTATGCAGGAACTCCTTCTTGTGAATCATTTTTCTTTTACTGCGTGTCACACACGCACACGCGCGGAGCAAGCTGAGTTTATATATATATATATATATATATATATATATATATATATATATATATATATATATATATAAACAAGGGGTGGGGTCAGAAACAAAGGCTGTGGTTTGGTGAGACGGGGGTTAGAGGTGACCGAGGGGGATATGGACAGAAATGAGGAATGTGGGTACGGGTGTGAAATGTGACTCAGGGTGAGACATATAGCAGTAGTTACGGACGGAGGATGTGGTGAGGTTAGGTTAGCTTCGAGGTGATAAACTTGGTTGTGGGTTGAAGGGTTACTACCAGGGGGTAAGAGAGGGAGCTAGTCGTACAGGACGGGATCAGAGGACAAGGACGGAGTTAGCTGGGATTAAGGGTGTTGAAGGAATGCTTCAGATGTCAAAGGCGGCGAGTTTACTGTGCACTCCCGCCCATTCTGCGCGCGGCTGGGCGAAAGAGGATACAGAGTGCGCAAGGGTCCAGGGAATGGGCCTCAGTACCAGAAAATGGGCCTCATTGATTGGTGTACAAGTTAATAAAGAAACGTTTACAAGGACTAGACAATACTAAGTGAAGGATTCAACAAGCTACATAGGTTGAACAATAATGACTGGATTATATAATACTAAGGTATGTAATAAATGAACTATTTACAAAAGGCAGAGTTAGGATACTTTTCAAATATCTGAGATGCAACATTACCGTGGCTCAAACGCATACACACATCTTGTTTTCTTGGGGATGATCTCTGAATTCGCTAATCTTACAGCAGTCAAGTATGTGATGCTGCAGGATGTGTGCGTGGAATCTTTTTGGCGAATGATATAATTGGTCTCGTCATTATCAAAAGGAAAGGCACACTCCTAAGAGTAACCCAGCCCTAGTCGGACAACAGCAACACCAATGTATCAACCAACTCCGTTACTGGACCCATGTGTATATATATAGCTCTTCTTGCATGATAACAGGGTGTGGCAGATGGAATCTGCTTGTGTTCATTTCGCTTCGTCTCGAGTCCAAAAGAGTGTGGTGCAGGTCCTTTCTTAATCATTGTTTAAAGAACGACTTCCAGGTAGACACCAAGGTTACAGTCAGTTAAATTCTTCCGAGACACAAGTTTAACCTAATTCATCAGTCCTGTCATGCATTCAAAGAACAGTATGTCAGGGGAATCCCAACCACACTGCACACTCCACTGTGGTTGTAATTTGGTTATACCTCATCGAGCTTCAGACGCAAGCTTATGACACTAGGACTAGGGAGATATTATGAGGGTGGCGTGGGGGGAAGGATGAGGCTGAGAGTGAATGATAGGGTTTGGCTGAGGAGCAGCAGAGTTAGGGTGACTTATAAGGTCAGGGGTGATGGATATGAGTTGGGTGTGAGGGACTGAGTGCAGGCATCTCCATGCGCGGGATGGTTGGGTTTTGGATAAGGAACATGGAGTGAGGGGTCTAGTGTCAGCGATGGGGGTGGGAGGCGAGTGATGGTGTTGAGGGCTGATACAGGGGCTTTATGTTTTAAAGGCTCCTGGCAGGGCCTTAAGTCCTGAACGCCAGGTTGAGAGAGGGGAGAAGAGAGATGGAACAGAGTATTCAGAAATATTTGTAGAGGTTGAAACCTTCCCTTTCCAAAGGTGGCAAGAAAAACACATGATGATTCATAATGAGCAGAGGAAAGAGTGGTAATCTATAATGGGAAAAAAGGACAGTGTTCAGGTGAGGGGGAAAAAAAAAAGGATAGGTGTATGGTGCGTGCTGGGAGATGCTAAGGCTAGATGGGTCGCTTAGATTTAATCCGTCAAACGTTATACCAGGAATTCGGACACGCATGGTGTAAAGACGGTTCCGGGGCACCACTCAACCCTCTTTTAAGTCAAAGGGATGTAATGCCCTGGGCGGCTGCTGTCTACAACTTACTGACATGAAGGGCGTACGACGTTTCCGGGCATCCGTTCATCACACTTAAGTCAGAAAAGACTGTACTTCCCTGGGCGGCTGCTGTCTACAACCTGCTGACATGGAAGGTGTACGATGGTTCCGGGCACCACTCCAACACTCCTAAGTCAGGAGGGTAGTACTTCCCCTGGGCCGCTGCAGAGGGATGAGGTTAGATGAGAAAGATAAGAGAAAAAGGATAGGAGAGAGAGAGAGAGGTGAAATGAGGGTGTGGAATAAGTTTAAAGGAGAGGGATGGGGGTTGGGTAGCGAGTGGCATAGATGGGAGTAAATTGACAGGGCATGTGGGGTGAGATGATCGTGATAGGTGAAGGCGAGAGACGATGGGGGAACGGGAGGGAGGACAGGGACACAAGCGCGGCGCGAGCGTGATGGGCTGTGAATGGTGGGTGATGGGAGGGGTATCTAGCGAGGGAGATAAGAAGAAGGAGGAGGAGGAGGAGGAAGACAGACAGACAGACAAGACTCATCTAGTGCTGTGTGTAAATACGATGAGCACCACAGACGCTGGTGCACCACCGTCTGAATGTCATCAGTAAATGGCATGTGATCTTGATTAGCCCAGAGACACAAGCATATCATCGGGACGTTTATGGGCGTAACATGCATAGAGACACGCACACAAAAACACGCCCACACGCTTCCAGAGAGCACACACACACACACACACACACACACACACACACACCCGCCCGGCTGGCCGCCGCACAGAAGGTGGCTACCCACATTAGCACACATGGTTTAACTTCTGCCCAACGATATTGCCATCAGAGCCTTGTTGAAATCGAGTACATTTCCTCCCTGCGGGGAGATGCAAGTCGAGAACTCGTCCAAGCCCTACATACATCTACTGGCGCGAGCTTCCAACCCGAGGAACACGCTCAACCGTGGAAATAAAGGAGATATAAGGGGTAACAAGTGAGCGTCGGCGACTCTGGCTGGGGGGAGACGGTCGTGGGAACGGCTTGTGCCGCGTCTTCCCAAAACATCGTACAAGCTGAGATGCCGGCCACCGCTATCCTCTTATTTGTTTATATTTCGCACATGAGCCAGCGCCCACCACCACACCACCCACGCCCTCCACACGAAGGCGCTGGTCCAGCTACACGCACCAGTGACGCCCTCTGGGCCTGGGCCAAGAGGCTTAACACAAGAGGAGGGATGGAAGAAGGAAAAAAAAACCTAGCTTGGCTACTTCGGAGCCATAGGGTCCTCCTGCTCGTGGGCCAAAAAAGGGAGTCTGATCACTGGTGTTTTAAAGTTGATCACGTCACAGGGAAACGTTCTGGTCACCTCCCACACGAGGGGTGGAAAAAATTCATCCCCAACCGAAGGACTCGTCTGTCAGTCGAGGACCATGTCCATGAAGTCCTTCAGAAAGGTCCTTACGAACGGAGGAAATGTGTAATTAAGACCACGAAGACTCGGGGGGTTAAAATTGGATAAAAAAAAAAAAAAAAAGCTTCCAAACTTCCCTTCTCCCACTCGCTCCATCCACGGGCGTTCATAGCCAAATTCTAAACTGACATATCCACACTTTACAACGGTCGGTAACGTCACCGTGAGAATCAGTTAGTCTATACAGGCGTCGGCCGGTCACGTGACGAGTGTCAGGTTCAACCCCCGCCCACGCTAAGGAGCTGCCACTGGCACAAGTTGCTTCATAAGTGTCAAGGATTACGACACCCACACTAACAGGCTCCCGAGTGTACATACAGGTCTGATCCACACCAGAGATATATTGCCAAACAGACGACCGTTCCCTCTGGACTCCTACATTGCAATGCGTAGTTGCCGTGCACAAAATCCAAAACACGTCTCTTAGTCTGACCTCCACGTCTAGAATGTCATGGTCGCTTGCGCCCCTCCCGGCGTCAGACGTGTGAGACACCCACGCCAACGCAACCTGCCGCAAGCCCAGGTCCTCTACACGTCAGTATGACAGGCGGGGAGCGAACAGCATCCGGCGGACTCTTCAAGTGTCTAACGCCACAAAAGGAGACAAATATTTGGACATACATAAAAATGGAATGTAACCAACCACCCTCGAGGAGATCTGGGAAGGTCCTCAGGGGCCTCCCGGGACGTCCTCTCCTCCTCCGGAGGGTCTTCAACACCACGGGGATATCCCAGCTGAGAGAGGGGAGGGGATGGATCTTTGTCCAACGATGAGGGCAACACTTTAAAAAGACTTGAAAACGTCAGTGATGAAGCTGGGAATACGAAGCTTGTAAGACGTCGTACCTGCGTCCGTCGCCACGGGAGGCCATAATGTACCTGTGGGGCACAACCACAAGGGGTGAGGCTGACGTAAAATATGCAGCATCTCCTTCGCCCGCTCCCACAGTGGGCATATTCGCCAGGGGGGCGTGGGGCTGAACCACAGTCACTCACTCGTTCCCACCGTGGGTTTCATTCGCCACGGGCCCCAGTCGCTCACTCCAATAGTGAAGATATTCGCCAGGGGGTGGGGGTATATCATTAATTCGCCTGTGGGGTTTAAGGAGACGTACTGATGGAGATAAACATTACTCGACACCTCCACCAACACGGATCATCGATATCCATATACTTTCTAAATTTCAAGCCTCTGTGTTCCTTACACTAACGCCTAGCGAAGCATGATGCACCTGTAAAAAAAGAATGTTAAATCTAAGACAGGAAATGCAAAAATTAGAATATCACACGTCGATAAATGAAATTTTAATTGGATTAGTGTGGTGAATACTGGCCAAAGAGCATCAACACAAAATTTTATGCTGATTTATGTGACGCAACTTGTGATGCGGCACGAGGCAGGGAGAAAACAGTGATGAGGATAGTGATAATGAGGATAGTGATGATGAGGATAGTGATGATGAGGATAGTGATGATGAGGATAGTGATGATGGGATAGTGATGATGAGGATAGTGATGATGAGGGGAGTGACGATGAGGATAGTGACGCTGAGGGTAATGATAATGAGGACAGTGATGATGACCATGGCGGGTAAAACAACAACAATGACAACAACAATAATGATAATTCATGAGGCAAGATAAAAATGATTCCGCAAAATAAAGATAACAGCGGACGGCACTTACTTTTTTTCTCTCTCATTTTTTTTCTTTCGTTTTAGTTTTTGTCGTGGTGGTGGTGGTGGTGGTGGTGTGTGGCAAGAGGTCAACACTGTACCTATTTTTTTTTTCCCACCCCTTCTCCAACCTTTCGGTGGGACGACGTTGTGACAGTGAGGGAATTTCCTGCCTTATTCGAATCACACACACACACACACACACACACAAGGAAAGACTTACACAAAGAGAAGAAAAAAATGAAAGTGGAGAGAGAGAGAGAGAGAGAGAGAGAGAGAGAGAGAGAGAGAGAGAGAGAGAGAGAGAGAGAGAGAGAGAGAGAGAGAGAGAGGCGTGTAAATATAGAGAATATAGGAGGCGGGTTGGGAGGAACAAGTTACACAAAGAGGAAAAAAAATGATGAAAGGAGAGAGAGAGAGAGAGAGAGAGAGAGAGAGAGAGAGAGAGAGAGAGAGAGAGAGAGAGAGAGAGAGAGGCGTGTGAATATAGAGAATATAGGAGGCGGGTTGGGAGGAGCAAGGGAGGGTAAGATGTGCCATCACTGACATAACGATAATGGCTATAACATAACGAACAACATGTAGGCATACAGTGGTCGAGCGTTACAAACTGGCGCATGTGACCACGTAATTAGGTGCACTGTCACGAACGGCACATATCATGCCTGTACACGCACACACACACACCATCACGCCATGGCTCGAAATTGGCAGGAGAGTGTCCAGCTCCTGATGGCCATAAGGTAAGTGTCCAACTTCTACAGTGGGGATGGCCAGAGGGAGAGGAGGTATGTGCAACGGTGGTGGTGAGGTGCCTCGTAAAGTTGCCTTCTGGCCAACCGTCCTACACCCTCGATACGCAGACACCTCTCTCTCTCTCTCTCTCTCTCTCTCTCTCTCTCTCTCTCTCTCTCTCTCTCTCTCTCTCTCTCTCTCTCTCTGTATGTGTGTGTGTGTGTGTGTGTGTCACAAAATAAGGCCCTCGTTTACTCTCAATAAATCTTGCTATACCCCACAGTAAAGAGAAGAGAAGTGAAGGTTTCATTCGAGCGAAAGGCTGACCTGACTACTCCAGGGCTGAACGCATATGGGAAAGAAAGATTGGGGGGGAGAGAAGGGTGTAGGGGTTCAACGTTTCCCTACCCCTCAACACCCCTCACCCCACATCGTGGCGAGTCGAGCGAGTCCCCTCCCCCCACCTCGTGTTGCAGGGATGATGACACTGCTCTGCTCCACAACACGACCAGCAGAGCGTTAAGATCCTTATCTCGGCCGTCCAAAACGGGTTCGAGTCCTGCCCGACACACATGTTTATCCAATCACATTTGTGGGTTACCCGCTAACACGATGAAGCATGAAGTCCTGCTTCGATGCTTGCTGCTTGCGCCCCCAGTGAGGGACATGAAAAACAACAACAACAACAGATACCAACATCAGAAACTTTCGAGCAAGTTTTCAAAGGCCAAGACATCTTGATAACAAAGTGGAGTGACAGCAAGCGTGACAAACTGGCATTGAGGTTACTGGAACATGCTAGATTAGGATGACAGCAAGATTAATATTTTGGCCACTGTTCTCGTGGGCTGCCTGGATGTGTTATCTCTACTTGGAGCCGTGGCACGCGCCTGGCTGCTGCTGCTGCTGCCTCCCACACATTCTGTGTGGAAGCCAACCACTCGAGGATCGACCGTTATGATGCCTCCTCCTTCCCTCGAACAGCGAAGACATACGAGGGCGACAGGTGGGCCAGAGTGCTCAAGTGTTTGTCTGTTCACCAGATGTAGAGCAGAGTCGACACCTTGAACGATTCCTGATCATAGTTTCTCGCAACTTGCCACATGGACTCGTATCCTAAGCGCTCTCTGGCAGCAACAAGTGTCAGTTGACATGGCAAAACATCTGTGCTTTCCATACTGACGTATCTTAAACCTAAAGCGACCACAATACTTTATATACAGCCGCTAGGTTCATCAGCGTCTCTCTGGAGGTGTAAAGTCTTCTCAGGCCACTGCGATGAGAACGGTGTGGACTTAAGTTAGACCAAGTCTGGTACGTACGAGGACTAAAGTTTGACAAAGTCTGGTACGTACAAGGCTTTAAGTTAGACCAAGACTGGTACGTACAAGGCCTAAAGTTAGACCAAGTCTGGTACCAGCAAGGCCTGAGAGAAGACAGGCAACCTTAACCAGGTTATCAACATGGGTCATGACGCCTAAGTCCAGCCTGTGAAGATATCCACACTAAGTGGAGATGTAGCGCATCGTTTTCTTCCTATTTTCAAGAGCCATGTCTAGAAACGGGCACCTAAGGAGGCGTAAATGATTCCACTCTAATTTCGTAAGATGTTTTTCTTGCGTCCGAGATGGCCTTAATTAGGGTGTGTCCCTACCCATGCCATGGAGGCGACAATAAGAAAAAAAAAAAAAAGAAGAGCGTGACAAGAAGTGACAAATGTGTTTACATAACTTCACACTTGGAACGAGAGTAAGCGTGACAGTGAAAATGTCGTTACTGAACTTGGGATCAGAATGAGGGCGGGCATGACCAGGCTACTGGAATGCCAGGTCAACAACAAAGCTGTTCCTGTATCGAGAGTGGCACAGCATAACCACATTATGGACCACTGGAACCAATGGGGATATATCTTTCTCCTCTTTCCTCACTAGTCGAAGGTTCCACTCGTGGCTCAAACTCCCCACTGAAACCAGAGATATGGACCAGGGAGATGATGAAAGTACGAGCAGGAAAAGCATCTAAAATAAGGAAATAAGAAGAAACTAAGACAAAATAAGAAGAGAAGAAGAGCCTAAGACACTCCACTGGAGAGATCCAAACTTCTAACTCATTATTCGTCTAAATATACATACGCAGATCATTTCTATGATAATGTGGGTGAAAAGTACATGGCTGGGGGTAGGTAGAGGCAAGCACAGAGCCTGGAGTCGGGGTACAGTGGTGTGGGTGAAGGGTGCATAGCAAGGGGGAGGGGTGGGTGGAGGCAAGCACAGAGCCTGGAGTGGGTACAGTGGTGTGGGTGAAGGGTACACAGTAAAAGAGGGTAGATGGAGGCAAGCACAGAGCGTACGGGGGGGGTTACAGAACAACAAGAGGAGAGGTTGACAGGTGAAGCGAGAAAGTTAAGCGAGGGAAACCCAGGAATAAGATTAGGAACTACGGGAATAAATGACATTAAACATTACCATCACGAGAAGAAAAATTCTGGAACAATGAAACAAGAGCTACTGGAACACAAGGCTATCAAAAACTGGAATGAGTAGGATGAAGGAAAACGGGGACAAGCGAGACCTGGGATGACTGAAAGGAGACAAATTTTGAGTCGCTACATCAAAAAGGAAAAAGAAAAGAAATACGGATGACCGAGACGAATGAGATTAAAACTCCCTCAAGGGAGAGATGTTGAAATGGAGCAACTGAGTCAAAAGATTAATGGAAATGATACCAGCAGGAATGTTGGGAGACAGGAAGACACAGGCTGACTTAAACGAGTGAGATTACAGACTCTAGGGATGAAAACGTTGTCAAATGACTTAAATACATGAAATTAAGGAGTTACTAAACGATTACGATAGGGTTGGGGGGTGGAAATATCACACTAATTACGTAAAAAAGAGTTTAATTACATGATTCCTTCAGCAAGAGTATTTTACACTTTGAGACTACGAGTAATACCTATCATATGAACCAAATTTCTCCAAGGTAAGTCTATGGGTCAGCGTGCACGTGTTGCGTTTTCTTTGTGTACTTTTTTCTTTTTTTTTTTTTTCTAGCCATAGATTGCTTGACGGCCATGTGGTTGGCGGGTTCTAGGTCTGCATGGGGAATGCTGAGGGCGGGTTCTGGAGGGCTATGGTGTCGAGAAAGCTGCTGTTGACGCTCACACACCAATGGAGAGAACCCGTCGACATGTGTGCATGTGCATGTGTGTGTGTGTGTGTGTGTGTGTGTGTGTGTGTGTGTGTGTGTGTGTGAAGGGCGGGGCGCGGGCCCGGACACAGAAGAACCATCTCAGGGCGTCACCACGGTCGTGTGCGTGAGACCCACCAAGCAGCACAAAAAGAAAATCCGGTAAGATGAGAGGGGCAGGAGTAATGGCCCTGTGGGGTGGGAGGGAGGAGGAGGGAGGAGGAGGAGGAGGAGGAGGAGGGAAGGGAAGACGTGAGGGAAAATGTAGCGAACGAGAGAGAGAGAGAGAGAGAGAGAGAGAGAGAGAGAGAGAGAGAGAGAGAGAGGGGGGGGGGGGCTCCTAAAGAAAGAGAACTGAAACAAAAGACACAACTCGGGATTGGAAAGTGACCAGTGAGTGATTGGAAGGTGATTAGCGAGTGATGGGAAGATGATTGGTGAGTGATGGGAAGGGGATTAGTGAGTGATGGAAGGGGATTAGTGAGTGATGGGAAGTGATTAGTGAGTGATGGGGAGTGATTAGTGAGTGATGGGAAGGTGATTAGTGAGTGATGGAAAGGTGATTAACGAGCGATGCGAAGGTGATTAGCGAGTGATGGGAAGGTGATTATCGAGTGATGGGCAACGCCATGATGGCAGGGGAGGGGAAAATCGAGGTGAGGAATATAAGAAAAAAACTCATTAGAGAAAGAAAAAGTTGAACTAAAACAATACTGATGTTGTTATATATATATATATATATATATATATATATATATATATATATATATATATATATATATATATATATATATATATATATAATGAGTGAAAAGAAAGAAAAGAAAATGGGTTTGGAACATGGCATCTCCCGACAACGATAATAGGATGCAAAAAAAAAAAGAAAATAAAAAAATAGCCGCCGGAGGGAGTAGTGGGGCGGTGGGGCGTTTAAAGGTCCCGGGGCGGGGCGGGGCGGGCGAGGCGCGTACGTCCACAGACGTTAGTAAGGGGTGGGGTGGGGGGGTGGGGGGGGGGGGGGGGGACAGGGCGAGCCAACAAGGGCTGGAGACGGTGGTGTCGCACGCTGGACCCCCCTTCGGACAAGGAGAGGCGTGAGGAGACAAAGATTTCTCGGAGGTACACAGTGGTAGCCCGCATCACTTTCTCCTCACAAGCGACACTAAGTCTCTCTCTCTCTCTCTCTCCCTCTCTCTCTCTCTCTCTCTCTCTCTCTCTCTCTCTCTCTCTCTCTCTCTCTCTCTCACACCGACTGCAGCCTCTCACACGCCTCTTCTTCCTGACTCTCACACGACACGATCCACACTTAAAAAAAACTCTCACACGCCACTTCCTCTCGACTCTCACATCACTGTCTCTCACACGCCACTTCCTCTCGACCCTCACATCACTGTCTCTCACACGCCTACTTCCTCGACCCTCACATCACTGTCTCTCACACGCCCCCTTCCACTTGACTCTCACCATCACTGTCTCTCACACGCCACTGCCTTTTGACTCTTTACACCACTGTCTCTCAAACGCCACTACCCACTTGACTATCACATCACTGCCTCTCCACTCTCACACAACTGTTTCACACGCTGTCAGTTTGTATGGTACGTTAGACACTCGGAAGGACGTGCGAGGCACTGGGTTCAGAGAGGAGTGTAGGAGAGTAAAGTGAAAGCAAATAACACGAGTAGAGAGAGAGAGAGAGAGAGAGAGAGAGAGAGAGAGAGAGAGAGAGAGAGAGAGAGAGAGAGAGAGATGGATTTGAGATGCTATTTGCTTAACGACACTGAGTTAGTATGAGCGAAGGGCACATGGTTAGGATAACGTGGAATGATCAAATAATAATAGTAATGATAATAATAATAATGATGATAATAATAATAATAATAATAATAATAATAATAATAATAATAATAATGATAATAACAATAACTAATTGTTTACTAAATAAAAATTGAGCAAAAGGCAAAAGAAATGCAGAGGAAATACAATCATTACAGACAGTGGAGCTGCAAACAAGAGAGTGGGGTGTTATACAGACAGACCTCTCCTCGCCACAGACACCATTGGTTACTGAAGTTAACAATGGTCTGGATAGTGGCTCGGCTGTTCATGTGGCAGTCTGTTTCAATCGTAAGGGTTCGATGCTGTTATGAAAGCCGACGATATCCAACTCGGGGATGAGGGAGTGAGGAGGATTGTGTGTGGCAGCTACCTCCTGAACTGTCAGGCGAGGCTTCAGGCTGTGGGTGGAGGGAGTTGAGACGACCAGCGTGTTTAGCGTCCCTTGAGAAGTGGTGTTAAGTGGGACCAAGGATGACCTTCCAGACACGGGTGCTGTGTGGCGGATGGGGGAGAATCATCTGGCGGGAGAGGCGTAGTAGGTGAACTCCGGAAGAATGGCAATGCTGTAGAGCTTCCTGTGTCCAGGTTGTCCAAGTGTAGGGAGGAGTCAAGCCTGAGTAACGGCGTGACGATAGCTGTAGCGTTTGATGATCGAGATGACGTGATCCTTCCAGTGTATCAAATTATGTGCAAAGTGACGATGAGAAGAGCTTTTTGGACCAAACACTGAGAGGGAGGTTGAGGCTTAGTGAGACATAATATGGGGGATGTGATAAGCTAAGAGGCGAAACTGAAGTGCGTGTTATACGCTCTTGGTTTGGTGACGTGGTTGGCGGTGATCCAACTGCGAAGATTGTTACGGATTCCCCAGAGAGCTATTGACTTGGGAGGGCTGGTGCAACAGCTGACGCCAATGGTAGAGTCGTCACCGTACTTCTGTCGAGCAGGCACAACCAACCAACAGGACATATGAGGATCAGAGAGTACAAGAGCCCCGTATTGGTGTCCCGCGGGTGAGCAACTGGAAGGTGAAGATGGCGTCTCGGCGACGATCACAGAGGAGGTGTGCAAACCATGGGATGAGACCGTCTCCTCAGCCCAGAGGTGACGTCTTTATTGATGACTGTGTAATGGGTGGCCAGGTCGATATCTCTGGTAGAGGCAACAAAGGTGAGATAGACACAGAGGCGCTGCATCTCTCTAGCCTGCAGAAGATTACGTCTAGAACTACTGAGCGTCAGTTGAGTGGGTAAGAGTGGTGTGAGAAGTAACTACGTGCGAGAGTGGGGTGTGCATGTGTGTGTGTGAGAAAGGAGTGTAGTTGACGAGCGTGTGAAAGGCAAGTAGCATGAGCGAGAAGCGTGTGAGAGAACTCCAAAGGCAACACATCATTACGGAGAGATGAAAAAAAAAAAAAACTAACCAAGAGTGATGGGGGCTGGATCAGCCATCAGCGTGAGAGGGCAGCCCCTCGGGGGCAGTGCTGACAACCCGCGCCGCAAGTGGCGAGCAGCTGGGGGTGGATGACGGTGTGACAGTCTGTGTGTGAGGGTGACGCGGCGCATGATGGAGCGCTTGAGGGTAAATAGTCGTGAGTGCGTCAGTGGTGGTGGACGGGTCGGGCGTGCGAGGGTAACTGG
The DNA here is from genome assembly GCF_036320965.1 of Panulirus ornatus. NCBI lineage: Eukaryota > Metazoa > Arthropoda > Malacostraca > Decapoda > Palinuridae > Panulirus > Panulirus ornatus. The sequence continues at coordinate 5,994,177 of NC_092265.1, forward strand.
GTGAGACAGCAAATGCTAGGGCGGCGGGCCTTTGAGGGTTCTACCGACGGTGCGACAGTAGAACGCGAGCTGTAGGCGTATATGGGAGCTGGACACGACGTGACAGCGAGTGCGAGTGGCCTGGCGGGTGAGGAGTGCGACAGCAGGGCGACGGGGGGTAGTCGAAGGGAGGGAGGGAGGGAGGGAGGGAAGCAAGACAGGCAAGGGTGACGTGACGGGCGGCGGCGGGGCACCGCCATCGTGACCAACACCAGCTGGTCCGTCGGCCACGCTCCCTGACGCCCTGTTGCTTGATGCTTCCAATTACCAACCACCACCAGCACTACCAACCATCCTCAACACGACCAGACATCGCCCTCACCACGACCAGACATCGCCCTCACCACGACCAGATATCGCCCTCACCACGACCCATACCACTAGCCCTGCCACGATCCCCCCAACTTACCACGGACCACCGCCTTCAAGTCCACGATCTATACAACTCGACGACGACCCGACCCATCAACACCCAGAGTCGCTCTGTCAGCGCCACCTCAGGGTACTAAACCCGTGCTAGTACGATACTGCCTTCCACCCGAGGCCAGCGACCCCATATCACTCTAGAACTCTCTCCGCTTCACCATGATGTCATCTGGGTGACACACACACACATACACACACACACACACGCGCGCGCGCGCTTCAAAAATTCAAAAATTCGTCCTCTAAAAAAGAAATTCTCATCTACTTTCAGTAACAATCACGCGTTGATACGCTACACAGCAGCGTTCAGGGATCATAAATATAATCTATATATTTCAACAACACAAGCTGCAAAGAAAAAAGGAGATAAATAACATTACAAAAATAAATGAGCGTCTATTCCTGAGTGGGAACTCGAGCAATTGTGCCGAAAATAAAGTTAAATGAGGTTAAATGAGCAGTAAATTGTTGTGAGAACGGCCGCGAGCCTGGCTGGCTGACCCGCCCCAACCACACGCACTTTCTCTCCCTCTAGTATTAAATCTGCTGCAGCAGCTGCTGCTGTTACTATACCACTGTTACTCCTGTCTCACTGGGAGCCGGGAGCGTCCTTACAAAGTCTGTTACTCCCGTCCCGGTGCCCAGAACCCGTCACTAATGCTGTTTCTCCCGTCTCAGAGCTCGTAACCGGTTACTAAAACTGTCACCCCCGGCTGTTACTTCCGTCTTAGTGCCCGTTACTAGTCACTTCCAGTCACCCTAGTTGTTACTCCCGTCTCAGTTACTGTTACTAGCCACTATGACTGTCAATCGCAGCTGTTACTTCCGTCGCAGCGTCTGTCACCAGTTACAAGTTCTGTCTCATCTTAGCTGTTACTAACGTCTGTGTACGTTACTTATCACACACACACACACACACACACACACACACACACACACACACACAGTGTACTCCTACTGCTCCTGTTGCTGCTGTAACAAGGACTGTTACTGATGAGTACTGTTACTCCTACTGCTCCTGTTGCTGCTGTAACAAGGACTGTTACTAATGAAACATTACGACTGTCCTTATCTAGTATGATACACCAGTTACCAACATCATTAACACTGTTACCAAGGCCTTTACTCATCACCAAATATCCTATAACAGTTATAGGATCTCTGGTTATGATTCACATCACTAGTCCTACAGTATAAATGCTAGTGTTTTAACTCTCTACAGGCGTGCTATAGCCAGCGCTTCTGTAGCAGGTGTTGTTACTATGCCTGTTACGAGTTGATATATCAGGTTCGTTACTCCTGTTATCACACGGTTTCTTAATTTTGTTGTTACAACCGCCGTCAGTACATCTGTTACTGCTATAGCTCTAGAAGATGACTGTCGGTGCTGTTACTATGTTACAGCCGTTACTGTACCTGTTATTTGTTACTAACCCAGTTACAACAGTCACTTTTATTGTTACGTCTGTTAGTATGGTTACTAAGGCTGTCGCTACAGTGATTTGTATAACATTTTCCAATACCTTTTACAGGTTATTATCACTGTTACTACGCGTTACAGAATGTTACCAGAGTTACTGCCTGAGTAAGGAGTTAACTGTTAAAAGGGCCCCTTATTTCTACTGTTTATCATACCTGTCTGGTAATCCTGTTACATTGTTCTCTAAGACTGTTACCGCTCCCCTGTCACCACTCCGGCGCTACTGTTAATATGTACATCAAAACGCTTTACCGCAACTTCTATGTCTGTTACTTCCATTGTTACTGCCATTACGCTCGTTGTAATGGCTGTCACAACTGGTCAAAGACCTCTGAAGTAACGGTACAACAGAAGTCTGATTAAGGGATGTCTCGTTGCTTACTGCTTCTTACGCCCCTGGTGTAACGGCTGCGCTACCTTCTGTTAACATACTGTACAACTCACCCCTTGGGCACGACAGCACGACACCTGGGCACGACGGTACGACAACATGGCATGACGGTATGACCTTTGAACACGACCGTATGACCCATGAATATGACAGCTTGATCTTTAACCTGGTCCATATGGGTCAGGATAAACTTTGGGCCATCGTACCCAAGACTCGTAACGCCGTGCTGAGAGGGGTCGTAGCGTTATGGCCAAGGGTCGTACCTTTGCGACCATGGGTCGTACCGTTGAGATTCTGGGCCAATCATCAGAGCGACTACCACTTCCTGTAAAAACTAACTGCTATTACTATGCTCTCTCTTAAAACAGGTAGGTAACGGAAACTGTTTTTTTTTAAACGTGTGTTACCGTTACTTTAGCTTTATCTTAGACCGTAACAGGTGTAAGCTTCCTTCATGTCCTCATTATATTTCTCGATGCTTTCACGACCACTTTTTCTCCCGTGACCCGTTTCTCTCTTTTTTTTTTTCCCCCTCCCACTCGACTACCTTTTCCTTCGCCAGTTTTGATGCCACTTCAATCCTCACTATTTTGAGCATTGCTCATCCTTCCTACCTTACTGCTGGTTCTGTGAAGCTCTCTTGGTTACCAAGATACTTCTCGCTACGCTCACTTAATAACTGCGAGCAATACCACAGGTGGAGAATTACCTCATTATTACCCCCTCATTTCTACTACAACCTAAACTTACAACCCCACTACAAAACCCACCTCTAAAGTAAAACCTGTACCTTAACTATTAACACAGTATTTTCCCACTAAAACAAAAAACAATGACAATTACTACTACTACTACTACTACTACTACTACTACTACGCCACTACAACTTGGTCTTCCTCATTTGAAGTAATTAGTGGACTAACGAGCATAACTAAAGAGCCGTCTGGCCTCGCAACCAAAGGGTTGGGGGGGGGATGGATGGGAGTTGGGGGGGGGGTAATATATATATATACATATATATATCTCGCCCTTACTGCCCTTCATGGTCAAGCTGATGGCACTGTCATGGCCCTAATGATGACTAACTTGTCAGTAATTATACAAGCGTGACTCAGTGCCATGAGCGGCTCCCCGGGCCGGAATAATAAACAGAATTATCATAGTTCAACTGTTGCCGGGAGACACGTCGCCGTCGCGAGGCGCCCGTCTGTGCTATAAGCTATCGTGTAGGCCGGAGGAGGGGGTGTGTCCGGCCTCTGCTGTGCTGCCTACACGATCACTGCTCCTACGCTGCTGCTGCTGCTGCTGTTCCTCATGGTTTCACTGACGCCCTGCTGTGCTGCCCATATGATCATGCTGTCTCTGGCTGTTACGCTGCTGCTGCTGCTGCTGCTGCTCCTCATGGTTTCACTGACGCCCTGCTGTGCTGCCCATATGATCATGCTGTCTCTGGCTGTTACGCTGCTGCTGCTGCTGCTGCTGTTCCTCATGGTTCACTGACGCCCTGCTGTGCTGCCCATATGATCATGCTGTCTCTGGCTGTTACGCTGCTGCTGTTCCTCATGGTTTCGTCGCTGTTCCGTTTCTGTCTCTGATCAACGATCCGGTCCTGATTTCTGGCAGGTCTGGCTTGTCTTGGCTTGGCCAAAAAGGCACGCACGACCCGCGCCATCGTAAATTTCTGGCACTAGCCTAATGATTTTTTTATCACATTTTGGGCTCAAGAGCGTCCGTCTACTGTGGGGTCTCGTCTATCCTGCAGGTGGCAGCCAGCGCAGAGGATGACACTGAGCGCACAAGAACGGTCCAGGAACTGGGCCTGAATGATTGAATTATAAGTCACCCACGTAAGAGAGAAAAGATAACAGTGATATGAGGCAGCAGTGAACGAATCATTTTGAAGCTTACACAGCAAGTGTACCGTTTTCACAAATGTTGAGCGACAGTGACTGAAATATATATATATATATATATATATATATATATATATATATATATATATATATATATATATATATATATATATATATATATATGAATATAACGAGGTATATAAATGAACTATGTACAACAGGTGAATTTAGAATACTTTTCAAAGGGGACCCGAGGCAAAAAAAGAACTCATTCGTGAGGAATTCTCTCTAATTTTACAGCAGGCAAGCACATAATGCTGCTGCAGGGTGTGAGAGCAGCTATGCAGGCGCGGAGTTTACATCTGGTCTGTTTAGCGTCAACGGGAGAGGTGGACTACAATGAGTACCTGTAGCCAAGACCGAGCAAAGCAACAGCACTGAGCAGTCTACTGATCCTGTTAGTGATACACACACACACACACACACACACACACACACACACACACACACATATATATATATATATATATATATATATATATATATATATATGTATGTATATAATTCTTGCATGATTTGATGATAGTTGATGGGTCTACTTTGTGCTGGTTTCACTTCATGTCTGAAAGATTTGGTTCGAGTCATTTTTGAGCAATTGCATGAAGGCTACCAGGCGGCGGCAGACCTGGCTACTACTAGGCTGCAGACCCAAGTCATGATCAATTACATCCTTCGAGAAATAAGCTTTGACTAATGCCATCAACTGCATCACGGATTCTGAGCCCAATATGCGAAGGAATGCAGAGAAACTGCACACTTGCTGCACGCCGGGTAATTCTGTTATACCTGCGTCGTGCTTCAGACACAAGCATAATATAATCATGCAGTGATCAGGCCAAATAGTCCTTGTAGTGTTTTCTTCAGTAACCTGAGGGTCAGAACATTCCTGTGGTCTTTCCTCGTTCGTATAACCGAGACGTTCACTGGCTTACGGCTGATGGAAGGTCTAGCCAGTTCTGTGGTTCAAAGTTAGTGAGTGGAAGGTAGGTAGGTAGTCCAGTGCTCAACAGCCGATGGAAGGCAAAGGTCTACCACAGTCAGCAGAGGCTGGAAGGAACAGTCAACAGGTGAAGACAGCACTTCCAGCTGGATGTGTCAATGCTGTTTCTGCTGCATCTCCCAACCCACTCCCTTCTTTTTCTTTAACAGCTGTTATAATCAATCACGGGTGGCTCTTGTAACCCTTACCTGGCACGCTGGGTCCTTCATGTCAGCGCAACGAACGCACCGATGCCTCTTTAGTGACACTTTAAGTGGAGTAAGGACGCTTTAATATATTTTCTTGCGCTAGATATGTCCCCCATCCGCTCACCGATATGCACGTAAAACGTCAGAGAAGTTCTTCCAGGAGAGTCCTGCTCTTCTTGCACCAGCAGAGTAAGGAAACTACAGCTACCTCGCGTTTACCCAGCCGAGTGTGGGTCTAGTAGGAGGAGGTAGCAGAGAACTGGCTATGCCCGGCCGTCACACTCCTACAACTACTTCATTACCATCTATTGTGGCCCTACACTTGTGACCCTTCTCCCCAAGCAATACAGTGATGAAAGCTAAACTCCTGGCGTCTCCGACATCACCTCGCACAGACCAAACAACGTGCCCTCCTTCAACCAAAGAGTTGGATGATGATTTGGGATAAACCTTCTTGGGATATCAAACAGAGATCTACAAACGCAATTTCGACGCGTCAGGACCTTCAGACCTTTCTGGCTTTACCTTAAACGCAACAGATCACGCTGGCGTAGTTTAAAACACAAGCACAAGAAGGCCTGGCGTACCACGACCTCCCCAAACAGGTGGCTGTCATCTGATTTACGCTGGTGGTGGGGTAGCGTGGGCGTGACACCAGCTGCTGCTGCTGCTGCTCTCCTCTTGCCGCCGCCCACGCCCGCCCTTCTCGCTGCAGACACTGGATGATAACAGCCCTTGCTCCTCCTCCCCCTCCATCACGAAGCATGTAAATCCTGAGGTCGGGCGTGGCTAGTCGTGCCCAGCCGGCCGGGACCCGTGGAGCAAGGGGCGCCAAGGCCTGTGCCCTGCTCCTCCTCTGGATACCAATGTCGTCTTGATCCTCAGCGTTGTCAAAGATCACTCGACTATCATCTGGTTTCTGTCTCTCTTGTGTTACACTCTCGCACGCACTCTCTCCCGTGGATGTTGGTGTACAAACTTTACTACACATGCGTGCAGGTGTATATCTCTCTGTCTCCTTGACTGAACAGTATTCAGTAGCGTTCTCCAGTGTACGGCAACACTTCCCTACCTGTCAGTCAAACCAGCGGTGTCCTCCCACACACACACACATCAACGATATGGTAGAATATACGACCCGACAGACCCTCTAGACGTCGACTTATTATGGTAGGGGCACCACCCTAACCTCTTGGATGTTGACTACGCCCAAAGACAGTAACTACGTTTACCACGGGCGAAAACTACGACCCTACCAGATCAACCAACACGCCTACCTGCCCGTAGCAGAGCAACCACATCCATTACCAATGAACCCTGCCATTCTTACCCAAACCAAAATATAGACATCAAACGCCACACTGCCCATGATTTACGTGTATACCACATAGGAGACAATCCTTCACCATGCCAACCATGATGCAATCAACAAAGACATCCACACAGGGCTGCGGAGGTCTCATTCCATGACATTCGGGCTTTCGTGAGCGTCGCCAGGCTGTACGCTTCCGAAGGGCTATTCCCAGCTTCCAGTTCCTCACTGAGCGTCACCGGACTCTGTCTGCTTGTGGTTACGCCGCGAGTGACAAGTTACTTAGTTACTTACAGCGAGGCTGTATCAATGGGGTACAATGACATCGAAGAACTTGTCACTCCAAAGGAGTCCAACCTTTCCCTGCTACTGATTGTAGTGTAGCCTTGAAGCTGCAGAAGCCTCTGCAAAGGTCCTGGGATAATAATAATAATAATGATGATGATGATGATAATAATAATAATAATAATAATAATAATAATAATAATAATAATAATAATAATAATAATAATAGTAATAATGATAATAATAATAATAATAACAATAATTATAATGATGTTAATTATGAGTCCCTCACTCTAGCGTTGCACAGGTGCTGCAACATCCTCCTCCATGTTGTCCTGGTGGATGAACCTGCTTCATGGATGTACGTCGATGTCTCTACCATGGATGCTGGCGCTTAAAAGGGTCCCCCCCTGCTACACGGTCTTGACAACCAGTATAGTGGAAAAGAGTCACTCATGACAAACCTATGTATACTTCACACTCTAGTATACATTCACGCGCATACAACATACCTTAGAGCACATCCATGCTATACCTGGCATACAGGAAGTCCAGAAGAAATGAAAATTAGGAATAAACTGAAAAGAAGAAATTATATCATCCAATAATACTGCAGCCTAGCATCGTATTCCATTACGGTCATCGCAAATCATGAGTTTAAAATTTAACTGACATTGAGACAGACAGACCTATCAATTTGTATGCAAAGTTTCCTTAGATGAGCATACTGTCGACCTGTTACCAAGATTTAAGAATTATTTCACCCACGAGTGGTGTGGGTGAGGGGTGTGGGTGAGGTAGCAGTGAGGGAAGAGTCAAAAGGCGGATGAGGTCAGGCGGGAGGATCGTCAATAGAGGGAGTGCGGCGACCACGAGATCCGGGTGGCACACAGGGCGGTGCTAGGCTGCGTCGCTCCGCTCCCCCACACTCCCCACTCCATCTCTTGTCCGCTTGTCACATCTATTGTCTCCAGCTGTGTTATTTGGCGCCCGGGGGCCGTTCGTCTGTCGCTGATCCTCTATTTAAGATTATATCACGACTTGATAACATCTAAAATTCTCGCATGCTTAGTCTGCACCAAACGACCAGCACTTAATGGCGTGTGTAAATTTCTGCAGTAATCTTGACAGACTCGCGGAGGCAGTTTCTTTAGATTTTTTTTTGTGGATAATTCCTTTAATATCAACTGTAGCGTAACCCAATGAGCAACTATACATCAGAGCAATATATGAATACAGGCACATCCCATCATCAAAACCCCAACACCTTTAAATGGCCCGACTTTTTAAAAAAAAAAAAAAAACGTGACAACATTTCAAAAGCTCGGTGTGCCGTCAAGCCGTGGATGACCGATGCGTCTCAGTACGGCCATCACGTCACTCCCCGTGGCGGTGACGTCACTAGAGTTTCCGGGGGATGGGGGTAGGGGTGGGGAGAGCAAGTTGTTTTTTCCTGTAAACGTCACTTGCTTTACAGTTTATTTACATTACGGGGATGTCGAGGGTGGCCATCTTTTCCGGACGAGGGCTTCACCTACTGTTGTTCATCGTCATACGTATGACAACATTCTGTAATTTTAAAAAAACAAATATGGATATCGATGCATTGAGAATCTCGAGCACAGACAGGACAGACATGTTTCACATAGAATAAGACTGGGAGAAAGACTACAGGGCAAAATGGGAGTCTCCCAAAGAACTACCAACAAAAACAAACATAAAAGCAAGAATAATGTCAACTGATAAATAATATCAGAGGCAAACTAACAACTCAAGATATGATCCAAAGCATCGACACAACTAGGAAAACCACGTACACAACAAACTTAGAAAATATAGACGATGAATGTCAACTTGAGGAGAGTTGGCGCGTGGCTCTAGTCCACTGGCTGTATAATTACTGCCCAACTCTCTCCCTACCCTCGTGAAAGATATACTTTATCTTCATTATTTTTATGCAGAGGAGATAATGCTTTTGACAAGTTTTACTCATATTTTTAAAGTTTTACTCATATTTTTTAGTTTCATATATAAACTCGCCTTAAGAAAATCAAGATCTCTTTGTTGCTGGGGGATTTTAAAAAGACATATTTATAATGAGATTAATCCCCTGAGCAAGACGGTACGACATCTTGAGGGTTCGACAACGCAACCTTTGGCCCGATCACTATGGATCAAGTCAGAACGACAGTCCGTCAAACCCGAGTGTCGTTCCGTGGTACTCTAGTGTCGTACCGTGGTACCCAAGTGTCGTACCGTGGTACCCAAGTGTCGTACCGTGGTACCCAAGTGTCGTACCGTGGTACCCGAAGTGTCGTACCGTGGTACTCAAGAGTCGTACCGAGGTGCCCGAAGTGTCGTACCGTGGTACCCGAAGTGTCGTACCGTGGTACTCAAGTGTCGTACCGTGGTACCCAAGTGTCGTACCGTGGTACCCAAGAGTCGTACCGAGGTGCCTCAAGTGTCGTACCGAGGTACCCAAGTGTCGTACCGTGATACCCAAGGGTCGTACCGTGAAGACGTAGTGTGAGGAGGGTGGAGGGTTGATACCATCCATATATGGCTTCTGAGGTTATCCTTCGCCAACACATTTCCACCTGACTCTCCTCCTCTGCTTAAACTGTCGGCCTCCTCTAGTATTCCTCCCCATCCACCCACCCATCACTCCCGTGCCTCCTCCTCCTCCTCCTTAGCACCATCCTAAACCAAAGCTGTCTCTCCTCCAGAAATCTCAAAGTCTAAGACATGTAATATTTTACAAAGAATATGAGAATTAAGATTTTTTTTTACTTCATAACGAATGCCTCGCAGGAGTCTCAAGATGAGACCACTATCAATATATTTCCCGTACAAGTGAGAGCAGCGGAGTGAGGCATAGGGCACCATCCACGGGAGAGCAGTGCCACCACCACTCACATGTCCTCAGCTCCGCGTCACCCGACCTGCGTTTGAATCAACTTATCACACACGGTTGTCCCACTTGAGCTTCATGTTAAGATAACGCCCACAGCGGGTTCCGGCCCGACGCCCAGCCTAGCCTAGCTCAGCCCCGTCACTGTAACCTACTAGTCATTTACGATTTCGATATCACCTTCTACAGAAAGTTCCTCCGTTATGGGTAATTTTTGAACCAGTTAAAGGCTATTTCTGTTGTACTGAAGACCTTGACCAGACCTGAAACCTAAGGTAGAGAGTATGCTTGAAAGAGCAAGGTTTGCCTCGGCTTGATTTCTGAGAGTGGGACTTGGCCGGAATGGTTTATAAACATTATTTCAGTCATCCGGCAGAGACAGATGATCATACAGTAGGCTAAGGACACAGCCAGTTAAATCCACACCGTCTTCAGGTCACGCACAAGCTGAATTATAAGGGGTCAAACCACATTATGATACCGAAGGGAGGATGAAATCTTAAAACCACTTGAACTCGACTGTGCGACCCTGGGGTTCGACGATACGACCACTGAGGACGACGAGACGACCCATAAGCACGACGGCATGACCCTTGAGTACGACGGATCGTGCTCCGAGTATAGAGTGGTTAGAGATGAATATGACTGAACAGTCTTTCAGGATGAAGGTGAGACTCTCGAACACGATAGAACGACCCTCGAGCACCGCGGTACGGTCCTTAAGCACGATGGCACGATTCTTAAGCACGGCAAAAGGACCCTGAAGCAAGACGGCACGATCTCTGAGCACGACGGTTCGATCCCTAAGTATGACGGAACGATCCTTGGGCCGAAAGGTGGCAAGGATCGTAACTTTGCTCAGCACTTCAAGCGACCTTCCTTGACCTAGTCGTGAGCTCTCGACTTCTTCCCTAACCCCATCAATGGTAAATTCATCCCCCAAGCCCAACCCTATTCCCATCCTTTGGCCTCAACCCTCCTCACCTCTCGTATCATCCTTCCCCCGGCCTCCTTATTCTCCATCCTCAATCCTCGCCCCCCCCCCCACCACCTTGCATCACCAGCCTCCACCTACACGCTTCCCCTTCCACCCTCCGTTAACGCCCCCACCCCCCACCCCCTCTCCCTCCATTCAAACCGGCTACCGGTAACGGCCGGCTCGCGAGCGGCAGATGAAAGCGCCCGCCTCTCTCCAGGCAGAGGGAGGGGTAAGGGGAAGGGGGTGTGTCTCCTCCCAACGTCAACAACGCTATTGTCTGCCCTCCCCCCGGGAAGGGGGGGAGGGGAGGGCAGGTGAGCAGCAGGTGGCACAGGCAGACTACAGGTGCCACTACTGCCGGCCCTCTGGTGCCAGGTCTGCCGCAGGGTCCTCTCCTCTGGTCTTGTGGGCGATCTGAAGACTGATTAGGGTCTGCGCTGAGCATAATCCAGGGATACGAGACATGGCAACAAAGGGGATAAAGGGGAGGAGGGGAGAAAGACGTAGAGAGTAGAAGGGAGGAGACAAACTTACGAGGGGTGGGCATGGTTGGTTACCTCATGGGGAGGCAAGTGGTGGGGGGAGAAACTGGCACTGGTGGTGAAGGGAGCGAGGCACGCGGGAGGAACAAGTGGGATGTGGTGGGGGTAATGGCATCGCGGCGAGGTTGGTGGGACACTACCGCTCCCAGGATGAGCATGGGGGGTACAATAAAATTGCCGGGGACACCGACACAAATCAATCACGACGATAGTCTACCACGGGAGGAGAATGGCATCAGGCAAGACAGGTGGAGGTAATGGGTGCTTGGCACCCCAGCGGGGCAGGTGGTGAGGGAGCGTGGCACCAGGCGGGCGGGCCAGGGGGTTGGGGGCGGTGGCTTTAGGGTCATCACCTGGCACTTGATGGTTCTTACAGTGTTCGCCGCCTCATGCACCCCACTTCCCTCAGCAACACGCACACTCACCACATCACGTACCCTTTAGCGTCCTCCCAGCATCATTTCCTCGATCTCTACTTCCCAACTCTCCCTAACCGTCACCTGGTTCTCGTCCGAGAGTTTGCGAAGAAGCTAGTGCACCAGTTTCGCCACCATCACCTCCTACCACCAGTGGCCTTCGTACCCAGGTTGCATTTTCGAACCAAAAGCACATCGAGCCTAGTAGATCACGCGATACAACAGTCACTTCCTAACCACCATGAACATCCGAAATAACCTTTAATATCTAACTCCCTCTGCCCTCGTTGCAGCCCTGATGTACGTCGAGTATGTATTTTCTCTGTATACTTTCAGCATTTTGATGCAGTTTTACTCTACAAACAGTTCATTATCATTTTGTGGCAAATAGGAAGGAGTGGATGGGACAGCTGTGCGAGAGAGTGGTTACGGAGAGGTTGGTGGCATGCACAGAGCATCTGTTTAAGGAGGAACAATGTTGTTTCTGGAGTGGTAGATGGTGTATGGAACAGATGTTCTTTCTGAATTTTTGTGTGACAGATACTTCGAGGAAGAAATGTATGTGGCATTCATGAATCTGGATAGAGTGTATGATTATGTTGAAAGATATATTCCATGGAAGGTGCTATGAATATATGGTGTGGGAGGATGGCTATTCAGAAGTAGCGAGGAGATTCTGTTAAAAGAGTAAGACGTGTATGCGAATAGGAAGAGAAGAGTTGAGTGATTCCATTTGAAGATGGGTGTGTATACTGGGGTATGTTTGACTGCATAGTAGTTCCGACGGTGTTGTATGGACGCGAGTCGTGGGCCGTAAATTCTAGAGTATGGAAAAGGGTGGATGCGTTGGCAATGAGATGCACGAACAAGTAGGAAAAAACAATTATTATCATTAACATTATCATCAAACATTATTTCTTAGCCCCTACACATGATCTTCCTGGCAACAAACAATATGGATATAAATTATCCCCTCGACCGTCATCACCCCACTACCAGAATCCCCCATACCACCACCATCATCATCTCCCTTAGCCACCAAATTATCTCCCCATTTATCAATATACCTCCCCCCATCCACAAACATGATCTACCCACCTACCAAGATCATCTACCCATCTGTCCAAATCACCTCCCCATCAACGAGCATAAATTCCTACATAATAAATGATATTTCCTAATCTACCAGTATTATCCCTACTAGAAACATTCTCCCCAACAAAAAGTATTATCTTAAAACTCACGAAATTCATCACCTTATCCACCAGCACCAATTCCTCTCTTTTCCATTATCAACTTCCTGTCGAAATAAACTCCCCTCATACCGACATTACTCCTCTAACCACCACGTCCTCAACTACCATCACCATCCTACCCATCACCCTGTCCTAGCAAATTAATCTCCCCAGACATATTACCATCATCCCTAAATATAAAATCAAAATGCCCCATCAAAAGTAATCGTTCAAAAACATTGTCTCCCCATCCATGAACATTATCCCCCACCTTACCTTCATTACCCCCACCTATCCACATCATAATCTTCCCGATACATCAACACAAACTCCCCTATCTGCCCACCACACACCAATACCTCCCTAAACACCAAACACCACCACCCCATCTGCTAACATCTATCCTCCCAACTATCATCATCTCCCCCATTTCCCAATGTAACTCAAGCCACTTTGCACGTCTTGCCTTCTCCCCATATCTTTCCCTCCTTTGTACGTCTTTCATTCTCCCCATATCTTTCCCTCTTTTGCACGTCTTGCCTTCTCCCCATATCTTTCCCTCCTTCGTTCCCCTCCTGAGTCATTAGGTTCTCAGGGCTGGCAGGACCCATTCCCCGCGCCCCGCGTTCTCAAGAGCTGGGGAGGTACATAACAGCTTCCTTTCCCAGGGTGTCTGTGGTGGCAGGCCGGAACACTGGGCCCCGCGCTGCGTCACGTCCAATTTGTTGGTTTATCTCTCGTTCTGTGTACATCTTCGGCCCCCGCTTCCGCCGGTGCCCAGCCTACTACAGGAAGGGGTAGGGGATGGGAGGGCCCTGGGAAGTGGAGAGGAGTCATTAAGGGCTTCTCCCCCAGAAAACGAAAATGGGGCGTTGGGAAAGCTGTTCGATCCAAGGTGTAACTTTTATAATAAAGTGAGGGGGAATTAAGCACCTCTGGGAGGGAGATAGAGTATCTGCCATGACAATTTGCCAGAGTGGCAAAGGCTAACGCGTAGCGCTCACCACGTATCTTGCTTGATTAAAGATAATGTTTTTCCTTGCAGCCTCGCACACTGTATGATTATCACTCTATGGCACATCTGGAACGGTCTTTAGCCATTGATTAAGGCTATAAATGTCATTCACCTGAGAATATAATATATACATTTTTTTTTCATCTTTCTTGATTGTTTTAGGAATGTAGAGTTTTTGTATGACAACCTCTTGGCAGATTCCAAGGTATTTATTACCGAAGACTTAATTACCTCCTCCGGCCCGAGATGGGACGCCTTTAAAGCACGTTATGTCATTAATGATACCCTTAGTTTGTTGCCTGCCATCAATTATATAATTTCTAGTGTTTTACAGGCCACACTCGTCAGAAAAATTGTCCTACAGCTCTGCGAAACTTCTCTGTCTCCTTCCTTAAAGACAGGCACGACAGTTGCCCTCTTCCACACCGCCTGGCAATTGACTTTCATCCAGCAACGCCAGTGGACAACATTTCTAACGGTCAGTCAAGCGTATCTGTACACTTCTTGAGCACATAATAGACACACCTCATTAGGACCAAGAGTCTTATATGGGTCAAGGTTCTAGAGTAGAATGTTTCTGTCTCTTCTAGATAGTTCAATGCTTTCCTAGACCTCGTCCTCATTCCATATTACTGGTGTTGGACATATAGTAAATGTGTGTGTGTGTGTGTGTGTGTGTGTGTGTGTGTGTGTGTGTGTGTGTGTGTGTGTGTGTGTGATTACTATTCTTGTATGTACCTACTTGTACTGTACCGGGGAGGGAATTCCACACTCGTCGGGCCCCCGACTTTCAACTTTCTTTTTTCTTTTTCATGATAGCTGAGTCGACACGAGCACGTGTCTGGGTTAGATATAGCTATAGGCAGGTACTCATTTTATTGACAGTCCCCTAAGGGGAAAGATGAACAGCTGAGTCATATGCACACCGACTGCAACTACCAGGAATCAAACCTATTCATAATCACATTATGAACATTATTGGTTTCCATCCACAACTCTTGTCATATGAAAGAACTTATTTACATCTTTTCCAAAAAGTTTCTTGTTTGAATTCTTGTTATGGTGTCTGATTGCCTAATGTCTACTCCCAAATCTCTTTCACCCAAAGGTTCCTAAAGGTTATTTCCTTGCAATATTATATTCATACCAAGGCCTCCACTGACGGTGACCCATCCTCATTACCTTTGCACTGAATTTCAACAACCATGTATCACACCGACGCTTAGAACTTGTCAAAGTCCTCTTTGTAGATTCAATGCAATTCTCCTTTATTTATAGCCTTCCTTATGAGTCTGGTATCATCCAATCATCCAGAAACATCTTCAGGCTTTGAGTCTAATCTTTCTGGCTGTCATTCACATAGACCAGGGGAGCAGTGGTCCCAGAAGGGAGCCCTGCGGCACGTCATAACGTGACCTAGACCCCTTTACCACAAGGCTCCTCTGACGTGTAGTCCCTTCCACTAAGATAGCATTTTCGCCACCTTATTCGTGCCTTGAGGATCCAACTTACTTCACCAACTCTCCTATGTGGTATGGTGTCAAATGCCTTCCAGGAGTCCACATTCATACAATCCGTCCAGCCTTCATTCTTTTTTTTTGGGTCTAGAACGGATCTCACTCCCCCGCAGAAATCTAAAGTGGTTCGTCCCACAAGATCTCCTTTCCTGAAACCGTTGTATCTCTCACATGGGTGCGTTTCTTCTCGGTAGTGTGGTCAGCCATATGCTTTCAGATCATCTTGTTCCAGCACTTTTCAGACCACCCTCGTTAATGAGACCGGTCTGTACTTCAGCGCAGTGTGTATGTGTATGTGTGTGTGTGTGTGTAATTTCCTACATGCACTGCACGGGGGAGGTAGTTCTATATTCGTAGGACCTGGTCTCTTGGACTTTCTCTATCACCACAATGCATAACTGACTGTGTGCCACTCATCCTCTAACTTTTACGCTGCAGAAGTCCTTCTTCACGTCTGTCCTCACGAGTTTCTTGCTTAGCTTCATGTTTGCGTCTCCCTGGTTAACCTATCGCTGCATACTTCGAAGAACTCTGTCTGCGTCAACAAAGCTGGTCTAAACGCACTGAGGTTGTTATAAGTTCACTCTCTCACTTTTGTTCAAAGTGTGTGTGTGTGTCTGTGTGTGTGTGTGTGTGTGTGTGTGTGTGTGTGTGTGTGTGAAAGGAATGTTCAATATAGATGAAATAAAAATCACGTGAAACAAAACAAGGGGCACTGCACGACAGGAAAGATAAGAGGGGAATGGCAGAAAAAAAAAGAAAAAGAGCACAAGGTGACTTTACCAACGGAGTGGACAGACTACGGCCTCCCTCAACCTTACGATGATCTCACTTGGTTTGTTTATGTTCGCTACATCCTCCGGTAATCCTGGTGACGTCAGGGGCGGCGCCCTGTGAACTGACTTCGTTTCAACAGCACTTGTCATGTCGTGTGGAAAAATGTACTTCCCAAAACCCCTGAGAAGCACGTATATCATATCCCACATCTTTCTCTTTTCTTTTTCTTCTTCAGCACGATTGGTACATACACGGAATGATTCGCCAATCAGAGTAATCAAAAGCACTACCACACATATACGTTCGAGACCTAACGATCAATATTTCGCTTCAAATCCACAAATGACATTATTTGCGCCTCCTGAGCTGTAGGAAAAGTTTGCCAGCGTTTTTTTTTTTTTTTTCTCTCTCTCTGTTGAGAATCCCAGTGTCTTGCTACGCCTACTACACTAATCCACGAGTTTCTGTTCTCTTCACTGTCATGACAAATGATGTCTCGAGAAACAGATGAAAACTTGATGTCTGTATTTCTGTTTCCAGTGGGTTTATCTGGATTTAATCTTCAAGGCGCCACTGTGATTATTTTACACACACACACACACACACACACACACACACACACACACAAATACATGATCATTTTTTCCAATTACAATTTGCACGGTTGGAAGACTTTCAGGAACCTGGGCTAATACTTAGCCGAAACCGCGTCCTGGTCGCCAGGTCTGGATATGGTTGGTCTTCAGGCACACACGCCTGCGACCATTAGCTCCGGCAGAGGCAACAGGTGGCGGGCGTGGTGGTCTGAAGTTTGAAGTATTCCTGGTAAGTGATGTCAGCCTATGTGATTTGCTAGTCCTTAAGAGAATCCAACTCCAATCGTGAGAGAATCCATGGAAACCATTTCTGTGATACAAGGGTGGGAATAGAGGTCCATTTTCTTAACTAATACATAGAATTGAAACTTACTTTCTGATAAATACATGGCAAGAAAAGACCCTTATACTAAACCTATAAAAAAACTACCTAGTCTGTAATAAACATAAGGGATAAATATTCACCTTAAGATAAATAAAAGAGATCGAAAAGCAAGTCATGATACACAACTAGGGATGAACGCACACTTTATGGAGCATACGAGATGAAAACAATTTGTGATACACAAAAGAGGATGTAAATCCACTCTTGGTGCACATAGGATAAAAAACTCGCTTGGTAAACAAAAAGAAACGAGGAGGAAAGCATAATACAATTCGCGCAGACAAAGAGAAACCCGTTTGTAATACACTTAAACAACGCTCATCCAGAGCTACGCAGTTAAGTGCAATGAACGTAGAAAAGGTAAAAAATAAAAAAAAAAGGTTGAACACTTAGCATACGAACGTTCAAACTCAAATTACCGAAAAAGTTCATCTGTAATATACAAAAGTTCAACTCTAATTACCAAAAAAGTTCATCTGGAGTATACACAAGTTCAAACTCTAATTACCAAAAAAAGATCATCTTTTATATACGCAAGTTCAACTCTAATGGAGGACAGGAATGAAAACATGGTACTAGGCGTGAGGCGAAAACTTTCGCCCCTGTATTACATCTCGTACATGAAGTATTAACTCAAACGCCAGCACACCCCTGGGGCTGCCGGGCTACCATACACACACACCACTCGCCCCCACCACCTCCTCAGTCTCCCGCCCAAATAACAACAAACACCTACAATATATAACGTCGCCGGAAACAGCGGGAAAATATACACGATCCTCCGCAATGCTCCTGATCACGGGTCATTCAAAACGCCAAGACCAGCTGTAGTAGCTTTCAGCCCCCGTGCGCGCGGGGGGAGGGGGATCACCACCACCTTAACCTTAGTTAAGCATGACTGCCAAGAAGAAGCCTCCAGGTGCTCGCCGGAACGCAGGATGACGGAGTGATACGCATAGCCACGACCTGTGTGAGAACCTTGGTCTACGACAGCGAAGCCCGCGAAGTACAGCGAAACGATGCCTACTGACCCCTTGATGTTATGGGGGGCACACACACACACACACACACACACACACACAACGGTTACTTCCCGTTCCGGCTAATGTACTTCAGGGTGTACGGTTTCGGGAGGGTAAAGGGAGATGGCGATATCGCACTACAAACATACACGCCGGGCCAGAACACCTCAGCCGGTGGTACACAGTGCAGCCTAGGACTCGCTATTTCCTCCCGGATCTACAAGCTCACACTTGAGTCTCTGGGGGATGTGGAATGGCTCTTCTCTCTCTCCCTCTCTCTCTCCATCTTCCATGGCTGCTTGACGAAGCAATGACGCCCTTGACAAAGTCGAACACCGTGATAAAGCTTCCCCTTACGAGACTTCATTACCGGATTCCACTGGAACACTCGCTTGGCTTCCTGTACCGCCACAGTCCTTCCCCTATTGACTCCCTGTATCCGCTACTGTCCTTCCACATACGTAGAGGTTGATATGCTGATGACACAAGCATCGCCTGCTGTTCTAAGGCTCCCCATCATATCAGTAGTGGTAATCCTCAATCACAGCTTAGAACTGTTCACAGAACCCTGATGCAAATAAATCGCCTGTTTATGAACAGGTCTCGAAGCACTTCATGCATCCCTGAACGAAGAAAAGGAAATGTAAGAAAAGAACAAGAAAGGATACAAAGATGATAAATTCGGGGAAACAGTAAAGTGTCGAGAAATTTAGGGGAAAACCACTCTTTAGAAAACAGAATCTGGCAAAGCAACAAGTGGGGCTGTACTGTGACGCCATCCACGAAAGCAACCAACACTAACATGACTGCTTCTACTTGGGCCGACCATTGCAAACCATTATGAATGCCTCCCCGCAAAGCTTTAAACTGAAACAAATTCCCTCCATCATGGGACACTAACTTCTTTAACGTCGCGGTTCCCTCATTTCCCCCCAAGCCCTTGCTGAGACGAAAGCCTGAGCTGAGGTTGAACTCAGTGCCGAGCTACAGATACTCAAGGGAGTTCGAGCTACAGATACTCAAGGGAGTTTGCCTCTCCTGTCGATAATGAACACGTCTAGTGTCAAAAATGAGCCCATTCCTCGTCTTCCTACCACTTCCATGGGCCCTCCCTCAGCCCTTCACATGATATACAAAGACCCATTCTATGATTCGCAAGTTCTCTTCCCCTCCCCACACCTACCCTACCTCCAATCCTAAGTCATATCCTTCCAAGCCTAACGAGCCATCGTAACTCGACACTAACAGCCGTCACACGTAATGACCCATCCCTTCATAAGGATATCTACGATGAATAATTTCTCCCAATCATATCAGCATCTCTACGGGGTTACCTGACGACATGACTGCTCATCTCTCACGCATATAATGTATTTGTTGCTAGGGCGGGGTTGGAAGTGTGTGTGTGTGAGTGTGTGTGCTGTGGCTCCGGTGCTTCACCGCACTCGTGAATATTCACTGCTCTCCCAGATCAGTATCTGATGATTCACCGTGTCAGTGATCAGTATCTGATAATTTATCGAGTCGGTATTCATCGTCCGCTGACTAGCTAGATAATGTATACATATAGTTATACAGAGACCTAAGTAGACTGAACACATCTTGCCAATCATTGTGTGTATTTCTGAGGTAACTGTTTTCACATGAAGTTTCACATAATGGTCAAGTTGACCACTGAAGCACGTCGTAATGACCCTTGAGCCCGACGTATGACCCTGAGCACGACGTAGTACCAAGCTTTACATTGACGGCAAGATAGTGTGCTAAAGGCGGTTCTTGGGGCACTGGCGGTTTATACGCCGCCGTGATAACACATCACTCGATCTATCCCGTTAAAGCTTTTTGGTACAATGGCGAGACGACATGATAACGTTACCATTCTAGTGTGTGAATCGTCAAGTCCTCCCGTGCGCTTACAGGTCAACCCTGGCTACCCTGGCTCTGTGCTGGTGGCGCCACAGGGGAGGGACACCAGCAGTCGCTTAGCACGTGGTGAACCTGCAGGGGAGATAGAGATATCGAACTGCTTGTGCCGGCAGGATAAGGGCATGTGGACCCCCTCCTTGTGTGGTGGGAGATAAGATATGCCGTCCCACGCGCCCACGCCCAGTGACGAGCCCGTGGGCCCGCCATCCAACAGGTGTGCTATGAGGCTTATCTCAACGGGCAAGCGGCGCTCCCTCAAGACTCCATCCGAGGGATGCGAACCAGGGTTTCCGGAGGCACCACACGGCGCCGTGCACATCCACCAAGCACACACTAAGTTACTACACTCATCCCACCACAGCCAGATACAAGACTGAACTTGAAATTCCCTGTACCGAGAATAAGGCACTTTGAACTTGGTACATGTGAGGAGTAATCTGATCATGCAGTCTTGCAGCGTTAGCCCCTGCGGTTCTTGACGGATGTGACGGGGTGTATGATCATCGACATTCACTTCATGCATGAGAAATACTGTACTTACTGGGTTCTCTGAGGAAGACAACGCCATACGGTTCTAGGTGCTGGGGTAGGAAGAGAGGAAGTTGGTCCTCGCTAGGCGGCTCCTATTCAGTGGGACCCGTCTCCTGCAACGAATGATGCCAATTCTTAATCCTCCTCCCAACTTCTCTCTAGAGGCAATAACATCGTCATATTCTGATATACAGCTGAGGGGCGAACACAACCTGGCAGCGAGGGTGTATCCCGAAGCCCTCGCTTGTCCTTCACTCGATCTAATATTCCTAAGTTGCCTCGGCAGATATCAAACATCACACTCACTGAAGTCGTCATTGCAATCTGTAAAGCCTCCACGCTCTGCATCACACATCCATTGTCCATTTCGGCAGACATTCTCGGTTTAATAACTACACCTATTTCAACTTAAGTCGACATGGGGCGGAACATGTTCATATTATGACTCTAATTACCATTAACCATCTGAAAAAAAAGGAATCAAAGTGGGAGAGTTAGTGGAACAGAAGAATCCCACTCGGAATGGTGCAGTCTTTTTCCCGAGGTCACCTCTGTACCCTCTTGCAGGCTACACTGCCCAACCTAAAGCAGGAAGAGGTCGCTGAAGACAAGGAGACATATATTACAAAACAGTTCCTTCCCTCGGGATGAAAATGAATGTTGACGCACTTGTGAAAATACGACTTCGCAACTGAATAAAGTCTACGATCCTCAATCGTCGTAAACACTGAAGAACAAAAACAAAAACACAAAAAAAAATAATGGCCCGTCATCTGTATCAATTAGGATGACATGAGATCAAGACCAAAACCTGCAGTAGTGCTGAATTAAAAAATAACAACTCTAATTAATGCCACACGTAAGATAACAAGCTCTTAACCTCAAGAATACCACTAACACCACGACTGTAATAACACAATGACAACATAATTTATCATTTTTTTCCTCAGCAACGCATCGACCTTAAAGACATGATTAACTGGGCGCGTTAACGCTATCTAACACCCCCGAATAGTGTTTGAATCCTGGTGGCAAAGTGAGCATCGTCCATGATCCCGCCCGAAGGCATTAGATTTCCTGTTTGGGTTGTCCCGCTTAAGCTTAGCTTCATGGGCGTGTCGGAGGGAACCGTTGGCCGGGGCTCACCACTCGACGCCTCACGGCTAATGACGGCTGGCGTCTCGCTGTCGTCCTCAAACACGTAATTAGTCAGGCGTTTGGGGGGGCGGTGGAGCGGGGTACAAAGAGAGCGCATCCAGGGAGAGTGAGCTCTCTCTCTCGTCTGCTCTAGATCTTGGTAGGTACCAGAGGGCCAACAGGCTGAGGGGAAAGGGTGGGGCAGGTGATGGAAGCTGTGATCGTGGGAATGTGACCTTCTGCTCTGCTGACGGCGGAGTTACATGTGCCTGGTCATGATGGACGTACTCCAGGTGCCTGGTGATGGTGGGGGGGGGTACAGGTACCTGGTGAGGGTAGGGGAGTATATATGCTTGGTAATGGTGACATAATAGATGCCTGGTGATGGTAGGAGGAGGGGGGGTTATAGATGACTGGTGATGGTGAGCAGGGAAGTCATCAAGACTAGTTATCACCACAAGATGGCCACGCACGTTCATTCTCAGATCAGTCTGCTGTAGCAACAGTACCGGGTGTTATGCAGCCGTTCCTGTATTTATGTGTTGCTACTGTTGTGGCTACTGCTGTGATGCCTCTGTTCTTGTAGCTACGGATGCTGCTGCTGTTCCTGCTGCAGCTGTGTGCGATGCCGTAGCTACAACCCAGGCTGTTCCTTTTGCAGATGTTATGGTTATGAAATCTCATATCGTTCCCTCTGCAAGTTGTATGAGATTCTTTTGTTGTTAGGGTAGCAACTACTACGACTGTCGTACATGTTTCATAACTGTTATGGTAGTGGTTATCACTACTCCTACTGCTTGCGACTGCTGGCTCGGGTGTTGTTGTGGAACCTGCTGCAGCTGTGGTGGTGGCAACTGGTAATTTCTTTGCGACATCTGCTGCTGGTATCGTAGGGGTAACTGCTGCTTCCGTTGTTGTCAAGGAACCTGCTGTTGCTGCTGCTGTTGTTGTTTGGGGTACCTATTGCTTTGGTTACCATATCTGTTGTTGTTAATGTCGTGGTACCTGTTGCTACTGTTAATCTTGTGGCAACTGCTGCTGCTGCTGTTAGCGTTATAACACCTGTTGCTACTATTAGCGTTGCAGCACCTGTTGATGCTGTTAAGTGTTGCAGCACCTGTTGCCACCGTTAGTGTTGCAGCACTTGTTGCTACCGTCAGTGTTGCAGCACCTGTTGCCACCGTCAGTGTTGCGGCACCTGTTGCCACCGTCAGTGTTGCGGCACCTGTTGCCACCGTTAGTGTTGCAGCATCTATTGCCAGCGTCAGTGTGGCAGCACCTGTCTTCGCTGTCAGTGTTGTGGCAACTGATGTTGCTGTCAAGTGTTGTAACACCTGCGCTGGTCAAGGGTAGTGTTACTTACTCGTTTGGCTACTTCTGAGGTCGGCACAACCTCCGACCTTTAAGCCATGATATGCATGAAGCCAACGGTGTGGTTGGAGTGGCCAGTACAAACACTGCAGCCCTAACTGTCTTGGGTGTTTGACAACAGCAAAGGTTCTAACCACTGATGTTGGTGGTGGTGGTGTGGAGGTACTGGTGGCTCGTGTGCTCATGACTTATATGTCGGGCACCAAATTGCATTGCTCTGTATCCGTTTACGTTGAGATCCAACTGCGTTGTCTGTGTCCACTCTATTAGTTAGTGGTACTCGGTGAGTGTGGTGGTAAGTGGTGCATAGTGTGGTAGGGGAGGTGGCGTATGGAAAGTGTGATGGGGGTGGGAGGTGCATGCATAAGTGTGATGATGATTGGCGGTGCATGTTAAGTGCGATAGCAGGAGATGCATGCTAAGTGTGGCGGTGTAAGGTACGTGATGTAGTGGCGAGTGATGCGTGGAAAGTATGATGGTGTTGAGCGGTACACGGTCAGTGTAGTGGTGGTAGGCGGTGCACAATCAGTGTGGTGGTGGTGGTGGTGGCGGATGATGCATGAAAAGTGTGAGGGTGGTGGGCTGTGCATGGTAAGTGTGGTGGTAGGCTATGCATGTTAAGTGTGGTAGTGGGTGGCGTGCAGTGTGGTGATGATGGTCTGCGGTGCTGGGGTGTAGGTTGTGGCTGCACGGGTGGAGGTGCATGGCGAGTGTGGAAAAAGTGTGTGTGGGCTTTTAACACGGTGGATGGCAAGAGGGGGAGGACACTGGCGCTGTGAGTACAGTGAGGGAGGTGTCGTAGCCGTCCAGTGGGCGGTGTTCCAGGACGCCCACACCACCCTGGGTGAAGGGGGTGTTCCGATTCCTCCCCCTTTCCCGCCCACACACCTCCGGGGGTGTGAAGGTTCCTGCCCCACCCCCAGACCGACTACCACCCCCCCCCCCCCACCTAATTACACAATTTACCAGGCCTCATTATCAAACCTTTCCCATACATCCATGCCAGAACGCTTCGCTCATCGAGCGCCAGTCTCCGTTCGGCTCGGAGGGCGACGGACCTGTGAATATCTGTTGAGCCAGGCATGGTAGCCGGGGGAAGAGAGGAGGAAACACTCACCTAGGGGGGCCAGCAGCATTTGTGGTGGGGGAGGTAGTGGTGGTGAGGGAGGACACCGGAGGCCCAAGTTTTCCCAAGCGTCGTGCCAGACATTTAAAAGTCGGTGATGATACGTGTTGCTCAGTGGGGCGCCCCGCCCCGCCCTCGCCGCCCCGCACCACCCCGCCCCAACCAAGCCCCGCCGGCAAGACCTGTTAGCCAGGTGATACCTGCCCGGACCGCACTCCCACGCTTGGGCTGGCCGCGCACCGCTACCGGGGGGAAATGCCCTCTGGTGCTCAGGTCCTGTTTGGCTCCCACGGCGGGGCAGGGATGCTCCCACAGGCTCCACGCCCGACCCGTCGGGAGCGCGGCGTCCGGAATACGTCCTAGGCATGAGAATCACTGGGTCATAAATGTTACATAGTAAGACTTTCAAGGAGTGCCACAGCTGAGCGGAGGCCAAAGGGTACCGGGTGGGTCTCAAGCCGGTTCACGGGGTTCGTGGAGTATGCTTACCTTAGCTACAGATAGTGGCTGAGTGATCCCATTTACACCTGCTAACCTCATCTTCGCACCGAACTCATTACAAGTTTCCTTTGGCCACTGCAACCGATCGTTAATCGGCGACGAACACAGATCGAAGCCGGGCATAAGAATCAGGCGACGGTCATCACCGATTCTGATCAGTTCGAAAGGAAGGTCGCGGGAGATCACGAGTGGTTAAAGTTCAGCGTGGCAGCTCTCCTTCCTGCTACATCGTGTATGTTACTGATGACCCTTTCCTCCCGAGACCTGTGCTACTGCTTGTAGGGGACGGACCCACTTCCCCTCCTACATACTTGAGCGTCAATGCAGGAGACACACACACACTCCTCTCCCTTGCCTCACCACCAGCACCAAAGCGACCACCTCTTCCCCCGGGGTACAGATGCAACACTCGGGTCAGTTGGCAACAAAAACACAAGAGAATCTTCCCACGGAAGGAATATCCCGGGGAGCGGGAGACTGGTGGCATCTCTCACACCAGCAGCACTGGGGAAAAGTTAACATCAAGCCAGCGTGACAAAGTGTCCAAAGAAAATGGTATCCGTTATGAGAATTGTCAATAAAGAGGCGAATAATGATAGCTTACTACAACTGATATATATATATATATATATATATATATATATATATATATATATATATATATATATATATATATATATATACCCAATTGCTTTTTCTGCCTCAGCGAAAAAGCGTAAGGAGCAGAGAAACAATGGCTTCGCTTGCACACGTCCACTCCCTAACTGTCATGTTTAATGTACAAAACCCAGATCCGACCATCAACAGCCAAGCCCCACAGATTACACAATGGTTTACCGAGACTGCTTTATATGACCTGGTTGGCCATCTGACAGCCCGTCGTCCCTCGTCCTCCATCCCATAAATCACATCGATCAAATTCACACAATCCTACGCACGGCTCTCATCTAAATGTTCAGGTCTCGATATCTAAGACCTTCCTGCAATCCATCCTTTTAATACTTTCTTGCTTTCCATCCTTCTCCTTCCTCCACCTCTACTTCTGACTTGTTGACCCTGTTAGTCTTTCTTCGCTTATCGTCTCCACATGTCCGTACCACGTCAGCACACCCTAGCCACCTGTCATTCATAGTGGACTTATCACCACACGATCAACGAACCTCACGCCACATACTGCCAACATTCATTCCATTTCCCAAACGTCTACCATCTTCCCTTCTGAGGTGTTTCAAGGCCTAAGACTGACATCCACGCAACGCTGTTGGGAATAATATAGTTTCAAACAATCCCATCTTTGCCCTAAAGACACATCAGTCAAAGCACGCAGGACCTTAATTTCATCTTCCACCTGGTAACTCACTACAGTCCCCTTGGTTCCAACCACACCTACGTAGGTATCGGAAGCACTCTACCTCCTCCAGATCCAGAGTTTCTCTCTGGAGTCTGCCACCACAACCACAACCATCTCCAACAGTAATTGATTCACCTACCATGATTCCCCACCCCCCTTCCCCTCCAGGAAGCCAAACACGTGCACCACATTCTAGCCATTGTATTTACCTACATCACCATCCAGTCCACAAACATATTAAACATCTGCAGCGCCATCACATATTCTTCACGCACACCCTTCTTCACCGATAACCACTCAACCTCCTCCCTTCTAACTCGCAAACACGGTAACCACTTACCCTCCTCCCCTCCAATTCGCAAACAGTTTTACATTTACCCCGTATATTCACAGCATTTTCCATAAGGCTCTCTATCATCCTTATCACACGCTTTCTCTAAACCCATGAATGTCAAATACAGTTCACTATAAGTAGTTCTTGGAAATCCTTCACAAAAATCACCTGGTCCATACATCCCTCTAACATTCCTAAAGCCACACTGCTCCTCCCAATTCGAAAATTTTGTGCATACTACCACCTTCCCCATCACCACTCACCCATACACCTTACCAGGTAAACTCAGTAGACTTGCACCTTCCTGCTCGAGGAGTTTCTTCTATGTGGAGCTTCTGCAGCAGTGTGTAAGCCGGCCACATCCACCGCACGGGACCACACGCTACTAAGTGGCGAGTTGTTTGTGTGTGTGTGTTTACGTGCGGGGGGGGAGAGAGGGGCAAACAAGCAGTGAGCCATCAGTGTCTTCATTGTCGTGGTTGAATCGTAGGCATGAAGGGTCTTAGAATATGCTGAAACGGTGTTTGTAGTGTTGTAGAGATGGGTGATGTTCAAGAACGTAAGCGAGAAAGTATAACTCGTGTATGTCTGAGGAGCTAGGTTTCAGAGGGATATATGTTTATATATGGCCGCCCGCCCACTCGCCCGCCTACACCTCACCTTCATTCCATCAGGTACATACGATATTTGTCTGGAGGTGACTCACACTAAGAGTTTCAAGAGATACCAAGATGAATGTTTCATACCCCATTCTTGTATCCATTCAGATTTGACGTTTCTGACGTTGTCTAGTTGAGAGAAAACAAGACTACTTAATTCAACTTTCCCTCTTCTAAAGATGCTGTGATTTCTGCTCCCGAGAACTGAACACCAGTGTGCTCCAGCATGCCACTGCATCATATGATCACTGTATGCCCATTGGCAACTTTAAGGTTGTCATGTCTGTTTCTTTTCTTTTCCCGCTAAGCTTTGGAATTCCTTAATCCCTCATGTCTCCTATCAGTTACGATCTGTCCATCATCAAGTGCCAGATTTTCTATTTCCTCTAAATCTTTTATGTTATTCTTCTTCTCTTCATCTGCCTCCTTTATCTCTTTAGGTTTGTCCATGACTGGAGCCAACGAGTCTACGACTCAGAGAGAATCTGTTTGTCTCCTGTAAACACCCACCTTACAGACTACAATGGAGAAACTTGCACGTGAACTACAAACCAGGTCCGTGGAGCACCCATGGTGAGGGGTGCCAGGGTCAGTGGGCAAGACAGTGGGGTAGGGGGCGGCAGGTAACCCTGTGGCCGGAGGCGCGGCACGCCGGCCGGCGTACAAGTGGCGGCAGGAGGCGGGAGGGTAGCTTGGGTGGCCTCGGGCGCCGCACGAGGCCCCTGCGTGTAATGCTCCTCGAGACCGTGGCCGCGGGGGCCTTCACACGGCCTCACGTCCCTCCCTCCCGGCATCTTCCCACACCTCTCCAGCCACGCACCTCTGAGCACCGCCCTTACAAACAACTGCAACCCATGGCGTACTGAGAAAAGCTGGACGTGCACTGTGGCTCTCTCGACGACAGCTGGAGGAGGATAGGGGGTCTTAACACATCCCCAAGAGGGGTGGGAGGAGGTGACCCATACAAGAGCCACATCCAGGGCAAGGGAGAACCTCTCTCACAGCCTAGGGGTGTCAGGGATGGGATTTAATTGGGACAGCATCTGACCCACCACACGGTAATGGTTACCTGGAGAAGAAAGAAAAAATTACCACCATCTTCCCAGAGTGGACGCGCCCTTGTGTCAGAGGTTACAGAACGAACTACAAACTGATCGTGACGAGGGACTGGTATGAGAATCAGAGCGACCCGGTGCTTGTTAACGGACGAGTCATTCAACTAAGCAGAGTCTAATTCTCTCCAGCAACTATCAAGTTTGGGTTAGTCACGAAAATGTGCTTGGAAAAAAAGAAAAAAGCGGTCCCACCTCTGACAAGAGCAGCGACAAGATCAAATGCAGGTCAGCGACCGTATGTCAACCAGTCACCTCACGAGTTCCAGCGACACGGTGCTGGTATAATGTTATCGGCAACAGAGCCAAGTGAACGTTAGCCTCGTTATGTCCAAGTACCATTTACGGCCTTCGTGTACGTACAGGATAACACTATCTCGAATCAGGATTCAGAAGCAAAGATAAATACAGTACTATCTGTAAGGATGCAATGAGATGAAAACGTACAAAACTAAGGATATCTATGGATACAGTACCTGTAAAGATGCACTAAGATAAAAACGTACACAACTAAAGATATCTATGGCTTATGAGAAAAGCTTGTGCCCCATTGTGGGCCAAAAGTTAGATTTTTTTTCATTCAGCAGTCACATTTATGAGCGATCTCTTTGCCCTACACACACTGACACTTCACATCCCACACAATCCAGTTTCTCAACATCTTGAAACCCTGCCAGGCGCTCCCACTGGCTGAGATGGCCCAAGCCGTCCTGGCTGGCAAAACCCCCCACAACCCACCAGAACACTCGTGTCCACTTAAGACGCAACGAAAACATGAGCATAGAAGAAAAAAAGAAAAAGAGTCTGCGAGTAACCCCTTCTTAACAGACCTTAGAGCATCGCTCTACAAAGCAACACCTTCGACCTTGGGAGCAGTGCCTGCCGAGAGCTACATCGCCACTCCTTCCCCCCCTTTCTAATGACGGTTAATTGGTCTTATTTGTTACGCTGCAGAGATGAATTGCATGCATATTAATCCAATTACGAGGGTGTTTGATGGTCCACCTGAGGACCAGCGTAGCGGAGATCACCTGTGCACTAGCTGGCTGGTCGCCCACTAGCACCCACTGCCTCCTGCTGCTGCTCTCCCCTCTCCCCTGGCTCCCGGTACTCGTATCAGATACCTTAAACTACTTCGCAGCTTTCGCCAGCGAAGTGACACACTTACATACGGTCAAGAGAAGTTACGCTGTGCATTTTATATACCACCACCAAAAGAAGACGAATGTATGTGTACACCTCAGTCAAGGAGGGCAGAGGCGAGGCTGGGTGAGGCGTGAGGTCTGTTGGGAGGATGAGACGGGAGGCACCGCTGGTCATGATCCCTGCAGGAGGGGGTTATGGCCGGCCAGGCAGGAATCTCCACCCAACGGGGGATGAAGAAGCGAAAATTACGGTGTTACCCTCGCTGCCGCAGGACATACGAGGCCTCGGACATGCACCGAGACACGCCAGCAAGACCTGGGTCGGACACACCACCCCACCCACCCCCGTCCCTGTGGAGCTGCTGGGAACCTTGTGGCCTGACGTGCGCACACCGCTCACCTCCCCCTACCTCAAGGAGATGATGAAACATCTTCCACAGCCAACACCACCACAGGGCGTGGTTGCTCGGGAAGTTGGACGTCAAGAGGTTCGTGGTTCTACACATTCCACCGAACGGACAAATTTCAGATGATTACCAAGAATAATGATGATAATAATCTCTGATGTATATTTTCACCACAAGCAGACACCGCTGGCTCACAAACCCTTACGACAGAAACACCCAAAACAGTGGTTGTTAAAAAAATAATGCAAATGTAAGCGGCTAATATGTATTTAGCGTGCAGGGTTAGGAAAACAAGTGTTTACTGAAGACTCAGGTGAATGTGTAAACGTCCACTGTGTTTGAAAGCAGTGAACATTGGATGTATGTGTCCAGCTGCAGCCGACACGGTTACCCGGGCAACTGTGGGTGACTATAAGTTCTGGCGTTGCTAACGGGCAACAATATGTCTCATGGGAACGCAACTGCTTACTGCCAAAGTGGGGATAAATCACAAACAACGAAATCAACGCATGTTAAAAACTGGAGGACACTAGTGTCCACTCGTGATCCTTAGTAGAACGAAGTAAATTTACTTCTAACCAGTCGTGTGTGTGATTCATTACGTATCAATTACAGAATATGTCGTAATGTCAGGCGGGTGTGGGAAGGGCTGCATCTGACAAACCAGTCACCTCTCCGGCCCAGTAATCCATTACGGCACTTATATGTTTTACGACCGACGGAGCAGGATGTCTTGTGGGTGGCAGGAGGTGGGCGGGGCGGCCGGGTATCCTGCGGTGGTGTGCGGGGGGGGACACGAGGTGTGTCTGGGAAGGTCAGGACAACAAGGAGTCTTGGGTGGGAGAAGAAACTGGAGTCTTCGTGACGGTAGAGGATCGGAGGGGGAGGGGGAGGGGGCAAGGCGACGGGGTTTCTCGATGGCAGTGTGACAGAGCAGTCAAGGTAAACTGCAGGCAGGCCGTTGTTGTACTGGTTCCATGGGCCGGGGAAATGGACTAGTCCCAGTGGAGGAGGAGTAGGATGACCTACAGTGCTGGAGAGGAACATCCAGGGGGCCTAAAAGCGCACGACGACTGCGCCGGTACGACGCGACCCTACGCTTTAAGTCCCTGTTCTCCGTCAACGACACACCCCGGATCCTCATCCACCGGTTAACGAGTCCATCTACCTGATCCACACGGAACCAGTACGTACGGCTGAAGCCTGCAGTTTACCTTGTCCAGGTTACGTCAGGTACCCGGTCACCGACGAAATCCCGAAGGGGTAGACAAGACAGCTCGTCGGGCTGCGAGCTTCGTTGTCGTCACCAAGACTCGAAATCCGAGGCCACCCATTCGCAGCCAGTACCGCGTGGGGTCTCAGGTATGTAGTACTCTCGAGAGGGGTACCACTGGGGCGGCGGGGTCGACGTGGGTGTGAAAAGACGGGTGTTTTGTGGGTGGGGAGAAGCATACTGGGGTGAGGACGGGCGTAGACTGTAGAGGAGGATCTCTGGCAAGCGGCAGGGGCTGGGGAGTGGCTACAGTCAGCCAGGTGTCTTGCGGGCGGCAGCGAGGGTTGGGGTGGGCTGAGCTGGATGCCTTATGGGCGGCAGGGCGGGTGGGGCGGATTTCGTGTGATCGACGAGGTGGGAAGGGGGCGCTCTGCTCCTCTGGGTTGTTGGGTAAGGCGTCTTGCGGGCGGTGGAGTGGGTCGGGGCGGGGCAGGGCGGGGTGGGCGGAACGGCAGGGTGTCCTGCGGGTGGTGGGGTGGCTAGGACCCGAGGTGAGGCAGGTCTTCCAGAAGACTATGCGTGGGAACCATCCCAAACCAGCGGCACACACACACACACACACACACACACACACACACACACACACACACACACACACACACACACACGCACACACAGACGTCCATCGACATTACTAACAGTCATACGTCATATGTGTATACCTATGTATACCTTCATCGTACCAACACCATAGTGTAACCTGACGGCACACACAACGATCCACGAACGTACCATATGTCAGTAAGTATATCGAGTACCTACGTGGTTAAGGGGTATTACTTATACATGCAGAGGGAGGGGTACACAGCATATATATATACACATATATATCATGAAACTTATAAACACAAAGTATAAATGATCAAGAAAATACAAACACTCCCACATGCAAGACAAATCAGATGACGAAAAACACAAGACACGCACATGCAGATCCCCTTACATACAAAAACGTACATGGTTGATGTAATTCAACCCCAGTACATGTAAAGTGCTGTAATGAGGATGGGACTGTTAAAAAGGTCGCGATATGAATATTATCTAACAGTGAATAAGCTGCAGCAGGAAACTGTGTGTGAGACATGTTAAGGAGACAAACTGTCTGCTGGTCAATATCAGAATAGCATTCAAGTACATGGATAAGGAAGTACTCAGCAAAGCTTTTCACACACACACACACACACACACACACACACACACACACACACACACACACACACACACACACACACACACACCCGAACTCTTTCACAGATATATACATCAACAGACAAACATGCATCCTACTGACATCCACACGTCTATATTTACTGTTACTCATAACTCCACTCACATACTTTCTCCGCTCCTAACACGGACCAGTCTGCTACAGCCTGACCATCATCAATCTCTTGCTTATGTTGAGGGAACGACAGGTTGTGGGGTGTGGGCGGGAGGTTGTGGGGGTATGGACGGGAGGTTGTGGGGTATGGACGGGAGGTTGTGGGGTGTGGGCGGGAGGTTGTGGGGGTATGGACGGGAGGTTGTGGGGTGTGGGCAGGAGGTTGTGGGGGTGTGGGCGGGAGGTTGTGGGGGTGTGGGAGGGAGGTTGTAGGGGTGTGGACGGGAGGTTGTGGGGTAACACGACGGTACGACCCTTGGGCACGATAGAGGTCAGGTCAAATATCATCTCGTCATACCAAAAGGTCTCTCTGACCGTCGTGCGCAGGGAGACGTACCGTTTACTTCGAGGATGGTATAAGGGTCTGTTGTACGTGCATCAAATCCCAAGCCTTGATTCTTATGACGTTTCATCATAAGAGAGGTTTTTGAACAAAGGTTCAGATGACTACAAGAAAGTATCACGTTGCAGTTCGTCACCTTCAGGCACCGCGAAAGCGACAAGTGAAAGTAGATTTTATTTGCTTACCAACATGATCTCAAAGACCCAGTTTTCAACTTTTGGCATCAAGTGCAGAGAACCAACTTGCACAAGTACTCACACCCAGTGTGGCGAGTGATATATATGGAGAATGTTTCCCGCATACTACAACACGGAGAATAAATCAATGAATCCAACTTTTGAAACTTTAGAATACTGTATTTAGATGGAGAGAAACCGAATAAAATGTCATGTCTTGGCTACACTCTACCAGTCAGACGTAGTCCATGAATTTCTTGGATAAAACCTTCACGTTTCATCAGTTCATGAATCATTATCAATTACAAGCTCAAACAGAGAGTCATCCAAGATAAACAGACTTGAAGATGAACGAGGCGGGTGGCTTCGAAAATCGCGAAATGTCTCGTCCACTTCTTGAGGGGCTGGAACAATCCATCACACGGGACGCTGTCGTCCATTCCCTGGCGCAACGTTCAGCAGCCAGTATTACGAGCGACTGAGGCTGCAGAAACACACAAAGAGCATCAACTACCCCGAAATAACAAGCAAAATTTCTTACAACACACTCAAGGATTCCTTTTCTTTGTTTTCGTAGTCCAGAGGAAATCAAATTCATCTTCAGCCTAGGAGGAAGTCAAGGCCCTTTATCACTTATCAGCCCCTTACCCACAAACAAAGAAGTATCAGGGAGGGAAAAAAGATAGAATGATGATAAAAAAAAAAAGATGACGGAAAAAGAGAAAATGGACAGATACTGAATACTCAGTCTAGGAGGCGGCGAAGGGGTGCGGGGCGGTGGAGTCGTCCCGGAGTAAAGTTGGGGGAGGGGAAGGGGATGGAAGTGGCTGGGATGCGATGCCGTCTACATGAACAAGGCGCCTGGGGGCCAGCATGTCTTGCTCCAGATAACCATCACTGGCACAGCTTATCTGCTTCCGGGCCCAAAGGCTTCATGATCACCATTATTCATGTAAAAAAAAAAAAAAAAGACTGTGTATGTAATGCGAGCCTCCTCGACTCGCGCAGGAGAACCTGTGTTTGTTGCCGTAACTGTTTCTCTCTGCATCTCGGCAGAAAATGTGCGTTAAGTGAATCATTTCTTCCTACTGTATTACAACGTTGATCTCAATGTTGTCTAACGTATTCCAATCTACAAGTCTGAGTCGTCAGTCTATCAAAAGTGCATCACTGTACATTGCTAAAGAAGAGTTCGGAATTATCATTGGTGATATATATATAATATATATATATATATATATATATATATATATATATATATATATATATATATATATATATATATATATATATATATATGATTCACTATCAAAGTAAATGATAAAACGTTCAAGACAAAGATGTATATTTGGCGAAACAACTTGCTATATGTGTGTGTCTTTGTACTATATAAATGTGAGTGGAGTCTTCAGCCTATTCTGTCAACTCCCTCGTATCTATCCCTCTCCTCTTCATGTATATGAATAACGAACCCAATCTGTAACGTGTGTGTGTATCTCTGTACTCCCACATAACACGGGGCTCTCAGCCCTCCTCCCTCTGTAGCCTGCCATGTGTTCATTCATAACTCTAAGGCGTCAGGTTTGTGAAGTGTCTGTTATGTGCTACCCACATCAAAGCATGTGCAGTATAATGGTAAACCAAAAGCTTTAAACTGAGCTACAAAGTTTGTGGCGAGTGCTTCTTTTTTTTTTTCGAAAGAGGGATAATGACTGTGGTTTGGACAGATGATGATCAATTATTGCAACGATTACTCAAAGAGAGCCTAGTACCGAGAGTCAAGAACATAAACACAGCTAGCTAGTCGGAATGCAACAAATTACTTAAGGTCCCTTAATCTACCTCACCTCCTGCCTCCCTGTGATCATCTCGAGGCAACACCAATTTTGATTCGCGTCAATTCAACAGCAAGGGATTTTACTGCGTACAAAGGTACACTCATTCGGCTGAAGTTTGGTTAAAAAAAAAGAAGAAAAAGATGAACGAGTTTATGATGTCTTCGTGCAGCTCTGAGAATTCGCTATCTCAGTCGCATTAAATCTGTCTCAGATCACATCCAGATAGTTTATTCTATTCACTGACCATCAATGAACCAGACGGGCATCAACTTCACGAACCAGAATACATAAGTCCACTCTGTTTCCCCGCCCATACGACCACTCCCTCACACCACGTCCGATCATAACCAGAAACGATGCGACGTAAACCCTGAAGTGCGACAGACAGACGGCCCGCCATTGGGTACCACGACACGACCCCACGAGTACGATAACACGATCCTTGCGCATGATGAACGTCCTTGTGGTCTGACTTCTGACTCCTTGTGGTCAAGTCAAAGGCTCCTCCAGGGGAGGTAGTAGCATCGTCCTCAGGGGGGGTTAATAAAGTCTCAGCCAATCATAACGTATTACTTTAATTGCTGACTATGTGCAGATCCATTCCATCATCCAGAACGTTCCCCGCGCGCACCCGCCACTCATATATATATATATATATATATATATATATATATATATATATATATATATATATATATATATATATATATATATCCAGGACTGGTTATCTTGCTGTCGACGATGTAGCGAACGGACGGGGGAACGGCAGATGGACGGGCAGACGACGGAGGGAGGAAAAGGACATGCCTCCAGTATGAGGCAGCGCCCGTCACATTCCTCTGATATTTAACGATTGTTTTCCCTCCAGCCGCAACGATCTTGTCAAGTTTTGTCCGTCAGGTGCCGCAGATGGGAGTCCTGTTGTGCCTCGCCTCTTCCCGCCCCCCATCACCCCCATCCAACCAACTCGGTCTTGCCTCATCACTAGTTCAGGTTCTCCTCCCTCCCCAACCCCAGCTCGGGATTCTACCCTACTTATCAGTTCAGGTTCTTCTTCTCCTCCTCCTCCTCCTCCTCCTCCCAGTTCAGGTTCTACCCCACTTCCAGTTCAAGTTCTCCTTCCCCGGCGCAAGGTATTGCCTCCACGCCCAAATCCCCTCACTCACAGTGTGGTGTGTTTCCCAGACTCCTTGGGCAAGTGCTAACACCGCCACTGGAAAGTCACCTTCGACGAGCCTACACCATCAGGATGGGTAAGGAATGCACGACACACTTAGCCGGTCTCGTGGCTGAAATACAATAAAATAGTGATGGTGGGGAATCATAGGTTCAGAGAGAAAGAAAGAGAAAGAAAAGTTCATAAGAGATGACCTTAAATGGGTA
Organism: Panulirus ornatus; assembly: GCF_036320965.1. NCBI lineage: Eukaryota > Metazoa > Arthropoda > Malacostraca > Decapoda > Palinuridae > Panulirus > Panulirus ornatus. Next base: position 6,030,600 of record NC_092265.1, read on the forward strand.
ACATGATGATAATATTGTCATTGATGATAATATTATGATAGCGAGGTTGATCATGATGGGGCTAATCATGGTGGAGTGATCAGTGAGGGAGGGCTACAGAGGTTAGGGCTCCTTGACTTCCCTTGTGGGTTAAGCGTGCCCGTAAGACAAAAGATTTCATTTTTACCGTTATAACAGGAAAATGATTCTCCACCCCTGCCCTTCCTGTGGGCGATGGTACAGAAGAAGATACAGCATAAATGCACGAGGATCCAAGAACTGGGTCTCAAAATGACTGATTTACATAACGAGTTACGTAATAAAATGAACTATTTACAACAGGCGAAGCTGGGATACTACAAATGTTTCTTGGTAAAGACATCGTTGTGGATAGACTGATTACCCGCAGGGTGTGGGAGTAATTCTGATGGCAAAACAAAAAAAAAAGATTACTTTCACTGTTCGATATCAGACAAAAAAAAGGGGGCTAACTCTCATGAACATCTATCTATAGCTCGGCCTGACCAAGGGAACGTCATCAATCATGTCTTTAGAGCAATATATATATATATATATATATATATATATATATATATATATATATATATATATATATAAAGGTTTCTTCTTGCATGTTATCAATATGATTGAAATGGATGGATCGAGTGGTGTCCATTTCCATTCGTCTTCGAACTTAAAATTGTTGTAAGTTCTGTCTACACGACTGTGTTAAGGCGAGGTGCAGGAAGACCTGAATTACATTCAGTCTTCTTTCCTGTTATAAATCTTTACTAATGCATCAGTCCTACCATGCATTTCAAACCCGGTACGTGAGGGAATCCAGGCTAACTGCACTGTAATGATCTCATTAAATATTTTTATATACTCGTGTCTCTTCCACCACAATCGTATTACAGTCATGCTCAAGGGAGTTTAATTCTGTCAGTTGAGAGTAACTTACAGTTACATTGTCTTTCTCGGAGACATGCACAAATTTAAGGTAATTGAGGATGGCCAACAGCTCGGCTTGGCGGAGTGGATGCTCAACACAGACTCCTCACTGTAGATGAGAACCGTCAGCGTGTGCTACAGGAACAACGCTCTCGACAGTAGCTCAATCATTTTGCCGCACAGCGACTGACGAGACACGTGCAAAGCTTGCTCCGGTCACGGCCATTTAGGGCGAGAGGAAATTGTGGGTTAGAAAAGGGGATTGAAGAACTTAGTCAAGAGATCCACGGGTGTTTGTAGACCCTGACTTCTCAAAAGGAGAGAAATCATAGGAGTAGGAAGGTAGATTCAAGGATGGGAGCGAGTTCCACATCTTCCCACCTCGATGTATCACAACGGTCAATCCTCGTTTGGCTGGTCTCCACACAAAAACTATGGGATGCAGTTCAAGACGCGAGGCATGGGTCGGAGGCATGCTGGTAGGGACATAGACACATGCAGACATCTTACGAAAGCTGCGACCAAAACCATGCCTGTCACACAGGAAGAGGGTAGCAACAGTTGGCAAACGGCGGGTTGTAGGAGAGAGGTGATGCCAAGAGAATTAATGAGACGGAGGGATTTTGATTCCATTCTGCCTCATAAAGAGATGAAACAAGAGGCATCCCAAGCAAACAGTACTTCATACTGTGGCAAATTAAGACCCTTGGTAAGACAAGGAACAGCTGCTTAAAAGAGAATTACGACATATATACAACACTCGGGAGCTTTTGAGAATCAGAATTCGTACTGGTGATTATGTGGCGTTATAAGGACAGAGTGGAGGGTATGGCAATACCCAACATGCATCCATTACTGATGAGATGAATAGTGTTTATGGTTGTAAGTACCCTTGAAGTGTGGGCTGCGACCTCCCCGCGTATCCTCAGGGCTGGGTGGGTGAATGTTGTTTACTAACGCCCGGCCCCAGGGGAGCTTCAACCGGCTGCTGGCTCTTCGAATGTTGACACATCCCGAAAGGTTGAATAAAAATCAAATAATCCAAAAAGCTTCTCTTTTTCCCTCCCCTTTGGAATGATAAGTATGAACGTCGAGACTTCTACAGCTTCATCAAGTCAAACGAAGTTAGTTCGTTATATTCAAAAGTTACATACGGTAGGCACCCATGTGATAGTGACGCTCAGCTACCCTGCTTAAGGCTCAGAGTCAGAGTGAATACAAAAAAATCGAAGCTATTAAGTGGATATTTCCATCATTATTTAAGTCTTAAAGGCGGTCAGCCCTTATGTAAGAGATGAGTTGGTTTTAAGCTACAGTGATGGAGCTCTGTGACTCATTTGATCCTTGAGCATGACAATACGACCTTTGGGATGAAGGGGTGACCTTTTGATCCGACTATGTCAGGTCAAATGTCACGTCATCATGCCCATGAGTCGTGCCATCGTCCACTTCAATTCATTCCTACCGTAAAAATGCAGCGACTTTGCTGTCCACTCCTACCCATCCTGTGGGCGGTGGGGCATACCTAGTACACAGGTCTAGGGACTGGGTCTCAATGGTTGAATTCCAAGAGAAAGAAAAAAAACAACTCCATGATGATATCAGAATCACTAACAAGTTAGAAATACTTCCGAAGCAAAATATCATTATGGATAACAACCTTACACATATCTTAGAATTAATTTAAAGAAACTCTTTCTAAATCATGATTTTTCAAGACAAATACACAGTGTTCGGGTATTCCTCCGTTGAATCTATAAATTTCAGAATAACACAACTGATGCTTGATACAGAAGCCGATATATCAGTCAGGGAGACAGTGATGCGAAATGTTCATGATCAGGATGCAATGTTACACGTTCGACTCAAAAGCCACAAATTCAGTCCGTATGGCAGATCTCAAGGGGAGAGAGAGAGAGAGAGAGAGAGAGAGAGAGAGAGAGAGAGAGAGAGAGAGAGAGAGAGAGAGAGAGAGAGAGAGAGAGAGAGAGAGAGAGAGCGGCCCATGACATGCTGGCAGCAGGAGCAAAGGGTCACTAGTCCCTCCCCACTGAAGATGACTGTCAACAAGCATTATAATTATATTTGCCGACATTTACGACGGTCAAAAGAGTTGTTGTGATGGCGAGCGCAATAGCCGACGTCACGCAATCCTGTCTAAGTCACTTTACGGACAGCAAAGTGTATCATATATATCTGCCGGTTAGTTTATAAGTAAGTAACTTAGCGTTACTGGAGGTCTGAAGCAAGTCAGGTTCGCACGTAACAGAAGTGAGGCAGATTAACTGAAATGATACTAACGCGTTTTAAAAAAAGATCAAGAATTTGACCCACGTAAAGGCAAGAGCAACAAGGATAAGATAACAAAACATGCAAAAGATAACATGAGCTGGTCAATCAGCGTGGAGGAGGACGAAGGTAAATAATGGAACAAACAAACAGACGAGCGTAGAACGTGGGAAAGCGAGGCAGGTGCGGGCCGAAGGCTCCCCAGCGAGACCGGGAATTAACAACGGCCTCATCTCCAGCAGCCCCCGAGCTCAGCCCTGCCCTGCTCTTCTTTCTACTTCCTCACTCCTGCAGGCTTCGCTCTATAAAAACAAACCTCTTCCAATAAAGGATGAAGTTAGATATAGGCAGCTGTGAGGAGTTAGTCCCAAAAAACCCGAGAGGGAGTGAGTTAAGGGGGGCAGGACACAAGGTGGTGGTGAGTGAGCGTGTGGGCGCGGGAGGGCGGGCGGGCAGTGGCGGATCATCTCGCCAGAGGTTTGTGGTGTGCGCGGCAGCCGTTCCCACGTCTTGAGAGGAAACCCCAGGGGCAGGCCGGGGGCAGCCGCGGCCCAGGGTGGCAGGGGCACGCGGGGGCATGGGGGTGAGGGCTGGCCGACACACACACATACACACACACACACGGTGGAAGATGGCCTGGAGACGACGCTAAATTCGCAGCCGTGAATGCAAAGCGTCACTTCTACCGTCCAAGCGTTTTTCTTTTACCCTGTTCTTGGACACGCATTAGATTACTGTCATTTAGTGAGGCCAGTGTGGGGTTGTTCTGTTACTTCTCTAACAACCAGTCAATACGGAGACCACCGTTGTCCTAAGACGCTGGAGAACTGCGCAAGACGACGGCTACAACGACACAGTTTCTTCAAATGGGTCCGGCATCTCCAAGATGTAATATTCTTTTATCATCTGGTTAACAAATATACGCAATTACATCTGTTTACATAACGTTTGACATCTTAGCTTCCATTTCTGCGACTTGATAAATAGTGACAATATTCACACACTAGTTGAACTTTACAAGACCTTAAACAAATCCAGAACTTTCTGAAACAGTTTAATGATAAGTGACCAAACCTGTTCAATTTCCCCCAGCACGCCTCAGACAACCATCATGGCAAGGATAAGTTCGCTTCAACATCCACCTCCCAGCCTGTAACTCAATCTATATACTTGTTTAACTCGAGTCATTCAAATATGTATACACGCACACGGTACAAGTTATATGCTGGTAAAGATACACTTTATGGGTTGTTCAACCACCAATTCAAACTCTTATGAAGTGTATTAAACTTACAAATGTATGTTCAAAATGCCCATTTAATAATCGAACACTGATATGAGAAGACAAAACATCGAAATGTATACCATATATCGTTATCATTGTACATGCCAAAATAGAATTAATATCCAACCAATATTTGAGAAACCCATTTTAAGACAGGGATCACAAGGTGATATTTTACCTAAACCAACCACATCATACGTTTCAAGAACAAGAATGATGAGGTAGTCTTATGCCAAACAGCTATGCACGGACGGACGTGTTAATTCAATTCTACGGTAATTCACTTATTGTGAAATGCAATAAATATGGATCGCGTATACGCCATGGAAGATGATGGGAATGATCAACTGGGGCATCCATTATGTAAAAGAGAGCTTCTTGTACGTCACACGAAAACTTTCACCCACAACATTACTTCGAAGACTCGCAGCCCCCTAAATTCATTAAATTTCACTAATAGTTATTTACCAATTACTTTAAGGTGATAATACCATTGATTCAGTGGCGTCAGAATAACAAATTTACTTTGAGGCCTCTTACCAGGTGAAGTAGAAGACCCAGACGTAAGACATTTCCACATCCCAAACTCCGCAGTAAGATATTGCAGCTGCCGCGCGCCAGAAAGTGTGCTGCGCGGCCCTCCACGTGGCCGCTGGCTGGCGCGTGTTGGTGACGCAGTAGGTGCTGCCCCCTCCCAACCAAACTCGGAACTACGCTAAATACAATATTGCCATTTAATATCTTGCGCTAATACTTTAGAGATATTTCTGGCCTACTCAATTACGAGTGGATAAAAATTTCTAAGAAAACGAAGATTACAATCAAAGAATGTCCATACAGTGGAGCTAATCAGATAAGTAACTGTATAGACAAGAAGTTTATATTTCTAAGAATCTGCTGACTTCACAAGTTAGTCAATAGGACGAAAGTTAGCGAGTGACTTGACTGCCAAAATATATACATTTGATCATACCAAATTATTTCTATCTTTTCTTGTCTATCGACCGTAATGCAGTTTCTTTCTCCCTGAGTACGAAAGCGAATCTCTCGAAAGTTAAAGTAATCCTTATGTTAGCCTGAAAAAACATATGTAATTCATCTACATATGAATACGCACTTATACACATTTTATATATATATGATCCCCATGACCTCTGTGACCAAGTACTCTGCAGCATCAAGACTGCGCTGCAATCAGTAGCAAGTGACAAGTTTCTTGACGAGACTGAAGGTCTTTTCATCCCTATACGGGCAGAGTCCGGTAACACCCATATATGTATATCCCTTTTTTGGGGGGGTCTCCTGCAGTTTCGAGGTTGCTACCAGCACAGGCAGTGGCAGGGAGATACTGGACTCCTTTGGAGCGAGAAGTTCCTCTAACACTGTACTCTTTCCCGTCCATTGACGATGATCCAGCCTAGTCGAAATTGTCTTCTTGCTCGCTTTGTAAACCCTTTCTCACTTCGACGCCAGTTAGACCCAGCCTGTCATGGCTGGCCTCCAAGCAACCCTCTCCAATCGTTTCTGTCCCCAGTATCCCAATTTCTCACAATGTCTCCCTCATTTCTATTTCCAAGCAAGTAATACCCTCAATTCCATCGTAATCTAGGCCGGTCTACTGGACGCCTTCCTCCAGGGGTCCAGTACGTTTTATCTGGGCGTAGTTGTCTTTCGTTCGTTGGACGTGGGCGTACCGTCTTGGCCTCTTCTCTTCGATGATTTCTGAGGTAGCGTTTAAATCTTATCTTAGTGTTCTTATCTTATCCATTCTTGTAACTTCTGTGATTGAGTCTAGGCGTCCTAGCAGATATGGGCTGTCATCCCTACTGGGAAAACAAACAAATAAAAATCCTGAATACTTAAGAAAGTAACGGTAACTTGGATTACCAGTAGAAGTAATTTGGAGGTGTTGTTGCCAGACGTAACAACTACATACGTAAAGAAGGCTACGAGCAATCAAGAGCTGTAACTTAACCCCAATCCATATATATATACAGAGCAAATGTTAGGACAGTTGAAAAAAACGTACATTCGTTTTCTAAATAATCACCTTTTGCTTGGTCCAGAGCCTGAAAGATGCCTTGAGAAAATACGAAAGGAAGTTGTGAGAATCATTCTTGGTTGTGTCAGAACAACAAAGATTTTCTAAACATGATGATATAATCTGGTCATCTTTAATATCACCAATAAACACGGAGGCAACTGGGATGACGATGGGTTGTTTTCCTTCATAGGTGACAGGAGGTGAAGCGAACACGTAAAAGGGTTAGGGAAAAAGGGGTAAGGTTAATTACTGACGATGCGTGAGACTAGCAGCTGATGGGTGATGGTGGATGAGGATTTTGGTTTATAACAACATAAGAATGGAAGGAGAGTGTACTCGGCGTGTTGACCTAAGCGAGGTAGTTCTTATTGACACCCACCGAGCCTCACTCAGGTAACTATCCAAACCGAACTTGAAACTTTCTTTAGTTTCTAACCTTACTCTTCTATTTGAGAACCCATTCCACTCGTCAGCAACTAAAGTTTCTAAATAAATGTTTACGCTTTCGTGATGACTCACATCTTCAGGATTACATGTAATCTTCGTGTTTCATTTTCCCTGTGGCTACCAGCATATTCGTGAATCAATCTTTCGGTGACTTATTGGCATAAATGTATATATAAACACACTAGCGCTTGTATATACTTGACAGAACCATTATCATTATTGCCTTCGATCCTTCGCTTGAGGTTCCTTCTGCTTCGAGGTTGCGCTCCACGCGGGAGCAGGACAAAGCGGGCTTCTTTGGGGCAAGAAGTTCCTCGTTGACCCTGTACTTTTACCTGTCCGCTGAAGAATGCAAAGCCTCGTCGAAGTCCATATCTCGAGGTCACACCTACACACACACCGGTGCAAACAGAGTGCAGAGGCAGACCATACATACTTTCAACTCAGTGGTATGACTCCTGGGCATAACAGAGTGACCTCTGACCTGACTATCACGGGCAGGGTCAAAGACCAGGCCATCATATACCCAAAGGGTCTTACCTCTGTGCTCATGGGTCGTGCCGTCGGGTTAGAGAAACGTATGTAAGAACACATACGCTGATACGTATAAACACACGAACGCGTGACTTCACACGCCACTCGCTCATAAACATAAACATCCATGACTGAGACTTTGCAAGAACAAGACGAGACGTAAACACTGACGAATTCCCATCAACGTGGAGGTGACGACGTACCCATGAAATCACATTTACACAGACAGACATGACCGTAAAGCTACACGCAGAGACGCCCCAGGGGGAGGACTTGGATTCAAGCAGCGGTCCATACGCATCTTCACCCTTAGGATGATATATATATATATATATATATATATATATATATATATATATATATATATATATATATATATATATATATATATATAAGCACAAACACAGGATATGTTCGTGAATACAGCAGGAAATTCCCGATCTTGAGACGGCGCGTTCATGTCCAGGGGGACACGACCCTCGCTGACAGGCCTAACACTGAGCCTACCAGGAGTTGGTCGTCATACTTTAGCTCCTCTGATTTTCCTCTTGCCGTAGTACACGCTGGATGGACTCTGCTAAGCCACTATAATTGTACACTAAATATGGAACTCTTGAACACAAAGTAATGGACTGTACAAGTTAGCTTTGAACAGGATTCATATAAATTCTGCCCCAGTGTACATGGTGTATGTTCCACACAGGCTGGAGAACATTCTGAGCCTGACATATAAATCCTGCTGGCAGGTATACTCGATGACCCGGGGAGGCCAGGCCCGGCCACGACACGTGTGAGGCACGGCACACGTCGCCCCCACCTCGCCTCACGACATTAGTATTCACGGGAAGACGCCAGCATTTTCTGCACCACTAGCCACGCGGCCGGAATCTCGGCCTCCGCCTCGCTCCACCTCTCTCGTGAGACGAGCCGTAGGTAATGACAATCCCCAGGAGAAAGATAATGATGATCCAGGGAGGCGACTGCTAAATACCTATACAGCCCGGGTGCTGATACAGTGGGAATGACACCTTGAATAATGCATTAATGAATCTGAAATATTTGGATGAGGGTTATTTAGGTGATTCCGGCAAGGCACGGGCGACACAAGACGACAAGTCGACGTGAGAAGGACTGATGCCAAGGAACAAGGCAGCAGATGTAGTCAGGAGGTGTGGGGAAGGCTGGCTGGCTGGCTGGCTGGCTGGCTGGATGGCGTTGCTGAGGGTCAACAGGTCCAGTCCTCCACGCTCACCTCTTCCGCCACCAGTGACGCTGAATAACCCGTTCCAATCTTGCATCTGCCTAGGATCCCTCCCGGAAGGCTTTTGCAGTGAAAAGGACATGTTAATCTCGGGTGGGTGGAAAGTATCGTGACGGGAAGGGAGCGAGCAGCAAGTGGCTCGTGGACTGGGTGCTCTTTGAGTGAGAGGAACCACCTCACGTGAGCTCAGGAAGTAGCCCCAGGAAACTGTGTGGGTGACCGGGCTACCTGCAGCGGTGATTGCTGCAACACCTCTCAAAAGCCCTTCTGTCATCCCTCTCAAACTGCAACTCCTCTTAAAAATCCTTTCCGTCTTTCCTCTCTCACTTCAACTCCTCTCAAAAATCCTTCCTGTCATCCCTCTCTAACTGCAACTTCTCTTAAAAAAAATCCCTTCTGTCATCCCTCTCTTGGTACAATTCCTCTAAACACAACATCCAGCACTGCTCACATCTCAAGGAACAGCTGGGGTGCAGTAAAATAAGTAGGTGCTGTTACTAAAACTCATTCGTACAGCAAGTCACGTATAACTCTTGCGGGGAGGGACCTATTGCACGACCACAATAATAACAGGAGAGCAAACTACGCCGGAAGGCCCAAGGGAAGGAACTACAACAGAGTGCAGTGTAAGACTGTGGCTGCCAGAATACGTATAGAGAACAGGTACGTGTGGCAAGTCGCGAGAAACTATGACACGACTCCATGTTCAAAACTGAAGTGTTTTCAGACCTCAAGACCCACTTTGATCGAGAACTCTGCGACTTCTTTACGAAAGGTAATATCCTTGTACTATATCCATATGTTATACCCTGAGCTATAAATGCAACGCCATTAATGGTGATCCCACCCTCTATCGAAGTGATGCGAATCTTCTGGGTCATGTTGCACAGAGGGCCTTCCAGTCATCCATCTATGTGAGCGTAGAAACCCACTCGTATGCTCCTTCCCGTCCCCCTGACGATGATACAGGCCTCGTCAAAAGTGACTTCTCTCTCGCGGGGTTACCCATATCTCAGAAAAAGACTCTGAAGTAACGTGTTTGAGGCCGCCAACACTACCACCGCTTACTTTCCTCTTTTGCCAACACCGCCACCGCCACCACCACCACCACCACCACCTTCCTCTTCCCCAGTGCCAACATCGGGTCACAAAAGAATCACTGCCCACGCCACCAACGATCAAGCACTTCAGCAACACACGCTCAGTTGCTCTCGCTTTTATTTCTAACAAGGATGTGTGTCGTCACTTTCGCAGATCTCTGAATGGCGTCATGGTGGGCGTGGGTGTACGAACGGCTCCGGCTGCTGTAGAGAGTGGGCGCTCCCCTTCCCCCAGGTCTCTAGGTGGGGAAAGAGCGCCCCTCCCCCCTCCACTTTCCTAAGTTTTAAGTGTGTGGGCTGAAGACTCTCTCTCTCTCTCTCTCTCTCTCTCTCTCTCTCTCTCTCTCTCTCTCTCTCTCTCTCTCTCTCTCTCTCTCTCATGAAAGACTGGTAGCCCGTAATCTCCCCTCTCCCCACCTGAAGCAATGATAGTTGGGTGGGCTGTTCTCCTCCCACCGCGCACCCCCGAGGTGGTGATAAGTGGGCAGCCCACTGCAGCAGTGGGTGGGTAATGGCCTTCCTGCAAGGAGTGGGTGACCCCAGTGGGTTGGGTGTGCGTGGGTGCCTCCGCTCGTAAGGGTGGGTGGGCGGGCCACCCTGGGTGACGGGTGGGCAGGCAGCTTCGGGTACGAGAGTCGCACTGCTGTCCCGCATGCGACTGGGGGTATGAAAGGTGGGGTGAGGTGGAGAACCGACCCCCCCCCCCCCAACCACCACCACCACGATGGATAGGTGGTCATGCATGCTGATGGGGCAAGTGAGGCGTCCTCCGTGAGTTAATGAGTGAATGGGTGGCACCCAGGGCGGCAGCAGGAGATGGGCGGCTTCCACTGTAGAGGAGGGTTGATGAACGGCCCCTGGAGGGAGGGGGTGATAGTCAGCGGGTGGGTGCGGTGGGCGGGCGATTCCACCTTCGACGGAACGTTGGTAAACAGCCCGCGTGCGGTGAAAGGCGGGTGGGCGGTTGTGTGTGTGTAGTGGTGGGTGGGTGGGCGGGCGGACGGCCCGTCGCGAGGTGGTGGGCGGGAGGCGTTCAGCGGAACGGTAGTCTGTTCATCTTGACTGCCTAGCGTGGGAACCAAGACGGTGGCGGTGGTGGCGGCATGCGAGCAGGTCGTCCTTTGTGGCGGACCCGCACGCCCACGCCCACCTCAACACCGCCAAAGGCGCGGCAGGAATGGCCGGGGAGGAGGAGGAGGAGGAGCGGGGAAAGTGAGGAGATGGGGGTCATGAGGGGGTGTGATGAAGTGGTCATGAAGACCAGAGTAATGTAGTCATGAAGGCTGGGATTTAGGAGTGGGTGAGAGGTTGGTTTTGATATGCGGTGCACTCCTACCCAAGCTACAGTGACTGTATCATACAGCAAGTTACATGATGAGTGGGCGACCTGGAGCAGAACATCGACGTGGATGAAATGCTCGCTAATAACTATCTCTATATTCTCTGATTTTACGAACAGTCAAAGTGGTTAGCGCTGCAGGTGTGTGTGGGAACAGTTCTGCTGGCAAGTGTTTACATCTCGTCTGTCCGAAATCAGAAGGACGAGCAAACTGCCTGGAGTGTCGATGACTCAGCCCGAGACTGACTACAGCAACATTGAAGTGTCTACTGATCCTGTCTGTGAGGCGATGTGCGTGTGTGTGTGGGTTGTGATGGGTGTGGGGGAGAAGACAGCATGAAGCATACTGGTCGTGAGGGCCGGGCGTGCGAGTGGATGAGGGAGGGTCGTAAAGAGGGAGGTGTGAGGGAGGTAGGGTAAGGGAGTTTTGAGAGACAAGGTGAGAAGTCATGGGGAAGGGGGGTTAAAGAGGTGAAAGGCTTGTGAACGGTGGAGAGAGGAAGTCTTGAAGGGCAAGGTGAGAGAGAGAGAGAGGCGGTGTGTGTGTGTGACGCCATCACATATGTGAGAGAGAGAGAGAGAGAGAGAGAGAGAGAGAGAGAGAGAGAGAGAGAGAGAGAGAGAGAGAGAGAGAGAGAGAGAGAGAGAGAGAGAAGAGAGAGGCATTGTTCACCTGGGTTTCCCCTGCCTGACCACTTCTTGTACTGCTGTACGGGACCATCTGCATATACCATATTGTACGGACTCAGGCCACATCCTCCCTACCACTCCAATACAGAAGGAAGACAAGTGAAGTAAACAGGAACTTAGACAATCAGAGGATCGCAATCTTATCCACCGGTGTGGCCGACCTGTTCCCAGAAAGTCCAATGCCCAGGGTTTCATCAGCGGCTATAAAGATAGTGGTATCGTAGTAATGATGATGGGAATAGAGATGATATCATTGGTGACTGATAACGATAAGGGATACATGATAAGGACAATGGTAATGAAGACGGTGCTACTAATGAGTCATGATAATGAGCACAATTCATAAATCATACTTGTACACAACAGGTACTGCTCATTATCACGACTCGAACAAGTAGAAACAGCCTATGAGTCCTGCATTTCTCAAACTACTCCAGGGGCAGGCGCCAGCTCACACCACCAGTATACATGTCACATCTACGTATGAGCCAGGTCACACCACCAATATACATGTCACATTTACGTATAAGCCAGGTCACACCACCAGCATACATGTCACATCTACGTATGAGCCAGGTCACACCACCAATATACGTCACATCCACGTGTGAGCCAGGTCACACCACCAGTATACATGTTACATCCACGTATGAGCCAGGTCACACCACCAGTATACATGTCACATCCACGTATGAACGTTTTCAACTCTGTAACTCCCTCGTCACATCATGAATAAATCAGGCCTCAGAGATTTAATTTCCTTTTTAAAGAAATGTGTTTATTCCTAGTCCCAAAACGAGACAGGCTGAATCATCAAAGGCGTTACACAAAGATACGCAAAAAAAAAAAAACCTTAACTGACATTCAGTTTGTGTGGAAAGATTTTGCCAGGTCGGGCTGAACACGGGCTTTGGTCGATAATGACAGCCCGTTCTCGGGGTGTCATTGCTGGCACTAGCACAGACCGGTTGTGTGTGGGTTCTCAAGGGGTGCCATTACTGGCACAGGTCGGGAGTGTGGTCTCACAGTGTAATTACTGGCACAAGTCAGGAGTGTGTTCTCGGGACATCATTACTGGCGCACGTCGATCCGTGAGTGACTGTGAGTGTATAAGGCTCATGTATATGGATGTGAGTGTTGTGCAGTATGTGTTATGTGCTCCACTGTGTCCTGTGTACTCGACCGTGGTTAAGGGTCGAGATGGGGACGGGCTATGTAAAGACAAGGACCGGCACCAGGCTAAGGCGTGGCTAATCTTTATCAATTCAATTTTGGTAAAAGCTTCAGAAACACAAGACAAGCAACACCTGATAATGCAGCGCTTTGTGACCATCTGTACGTGTCAAAAAGGTTGTTCAACGAGAAGGCAACCAGAGGGCACACTATTTTGCTGCTTAACTCTGTGTGTGTGTGTGTGTGTGTGTGTGTGTGTGTGTGTGTGTGTTCTGCCTCCTTGCCTTAGGCTACCTCATCTCTCTCGTCTCGCACTAACTTTAAACATCATTAATTCTTTATAGTTTTCTCTTTCTGCCTCGAGCGTTATCCCTCTCAGCCTCAGCGACACCACTATGATCCTCAACCCACATAGCAAGGTATTCCATCCATATATCTGTTGTCATCACCTGAAGCCTCAACCACGATCATACATCATTGCTCATGTAACATGTTCGCCTCAAGTCGTGTAGGCTTTCACCTTTCCTCAACCTGAGGAAAGGGAAAAATATGTAGATGATAAAGCTAATTAACAATGTCTTTTAAGCACAATCACCAGAAGCTAGGGTGTGAGGGAGGATGGAAGGGGTGGTGGGTGAATCTGTAGATACGACAAGAGTATCAGCAAAAGTAACTGTTGTCGTAACAGTAACAGCTGACGCAGTGGCAACAAGAAACATCAAGAGACTTAACACCTGATGAACTTCCCGTTTGAGACACAAAAAAAGTAGCATCAGCCGAAGACAGCAAGCAACAGCAGTGGCAACACTCCCATCCTCACAAGCAACAGTACCATCAGTCAACAGGGAACAGGAGCAAGCTCAACAGTACAGAGGTGGTGATGACGCTGAGAGGAAAACTAAAAATCAACTGTAATTCTAAAGTGGAGGAGCAAAACTCGCTGCAGTGAGAGAGGCAACAGCAGTAGACAGACACCGTCCTCCCTCCGGTGGCAGTGTCGGCGAGGCGGGTGGTGAGAACCCCGGCGGGCGCACACTTCCTGGTGGAGTCGTGGGAACTCACCTGCTGCAACGGGTCCTCCAGGTCCCCTAGCCCGCACCGGCCTATCGAACCCCACGGCTCCTCTACAGGCAACCAACCACTCCCATACTGCGGCTGCTGCCCTACAGGTGGGCCTCTTCAGGCACGCAGGTCACTGCACAATCTCCACGCCCTACAACCTACACCTGCCACGCCCCCGCAATCCACATCCTATAACCCACGGCAGCTATGATTCACGCTGGGTATATCTGACACTTTCCCAGAAGCGAGACGCCCTCCAGATACAGAGTGTAGTCTATCTTTCTTATACCGTATTGTGTCTTACAAAATATGAATTGGGACTTAGAACATCCTCTTGAACTTATTCATAATCTAACCCTGAAATATTTTGTCTGTATATACCCTATATACTCGTGTATAGATCGAGTTTATGAGACCAAATTTTTTGGTAAAAAATTGGGGGTCGATCTAAATATTTCTCTTTTATTCATATATCTAACTATACATAAAAGCTGTCTCCCGCATTTGCGAGGTAGCTCAAGGAAACAGACCAGGAATGGCCCAACCCAACCACATACATATGTATATACATAAACGCCCACCAAACACGAAATAGCATATATATATATCAACTAGACGGTACGTATTCTTCGAATAGTTTTCAGTTAAAAAACTGTTACATCACAAACATACCTTAACTGTGCTTGAGTGAATATATTCTCAGAAATAGATAGCAGATTCGCTGAAACGTGATGTATTTCAATGTAAAATAGGACAAAATACATAAAGAAAACAGAAGACTTTACCTAACTTTCCGATGTTCAAGAGATGTAACTCGTTTTTCTTAAGAGTTTTCGGTAAAATTCTGTTACTTTACAATGGTATTCTATTCACACTGTGCTTGATATAATACATTCACGGAAATGCAATATTTTTGCTGAAATGACAGACGTATTACAGTGGAAAGTGGGATAAAATCATGGAAACAATCGAATTTCGCTCTTTCATTGTTCAAAAATTTTTACCGTAATCGCTTTTCGAATGATTTTCATTAAAAAAACTGTTGTGTTACAATAATATTCTACATCAATTGACTTGAATAAATGCTTGAATGGAAATATACAATATCTATGCTAAAACTACCCGCGTTTCAGTGTAAAGTGACGTAATGATAAATGGTAGACAATTTACCTTCGGCGCCCGGTGTTTCAGGCTCAGCGAACCTCAGTTTATAGGACGAAGAGTGTTTTTTTTAGTGAGGATTTTCTGAAATGAGTTTTATATGCCACAAAATTTGGTGCTTTTTGCCTTAATTTGCTGTTCCATTACCCTCAAAAAGTTGGGTCGACCTATACACAAGGCATATCATAAATTAATGATTTCTTGGCCAAAAACATCAAGGGTCGACCTATACACGAGGTAAACTAACACACGAGTATATACTACAGTATAGACAAGAAAGTCTTGGGTTCATTGTGCTAACTGGGCGTATGACCCATCTCTAGCACGTCCGTATCACTGAAGGGAACACTATGCTTATGTTCGACGTGTACAAGTGCCCTGCGATATGTCAACTGCTTGCCGTTACCGCGCAAATACAGGCCAATACTTTCAAACTGGAACGATGTATGGAAGTACACCTTTCTCATTCAACTGACAGTCTAGAAAACTAATGATGCGAAAATGTCAGGCGAGACCCTTTTTTATGGTTATATATCAAAGCGCGAATCACAGACACTGGTACCAGCGTTGGAGCCAGGCATATATATATATATATATATATATATATATATATATATATATATATATATATATATATATATATATGTGTGTGTGTGTGTGTGTGTGTGTGTATTGTGAAGATATTCATAACTACCCTATGATCTGAACAGCTGAGTTTGCTGTGAGCCATCGGCCCTGTCGGGACCCGAATAATGTTTGGCCGTGCCAATAATCCCATTAGAAATTCCACGGGAGGCACTGGCTTGCGAAAGTCATCTTCATACCGAGGTAGGAGCGGTGAGCTGCATCGGTTCGGCCTGCCAATGAGGCTCTCTTAAGGCTGGTTATAGTCCGGGTCGATTTATCAGACTGGCCGCATCTGAACGACAGTCTCGAAGCTAAGGTCACCGGGTCACAAGTCTTGCTACGTGGGCCTGACAAAGGACGCTACATCAAGGGAGTCTCGATTGGGGCAATCATACCCGACCATAGCTAGCCAGGCACAGCAGTCCGAGCCCGACCAAGCCAACACCCAAGACAGGGGCCTCACGAAGCCAGGCGGACATCCCGTCGGAGGTTGGTAAGCGCCTTGGCCGGAGATGTGGGTGAGGGAGAGTGTGGAGCGGGACACCCTTGGCGGAGGCTCAGAGGGCGTGACTGACACACTTGAGGTCACGTCTAAGTAGCAGGCATCTCTCCCCTCCCCCTCAACACCACCCTACTCCACACACACACACACACACACACACACACACACACACACACACACACACGACCTCCTCTCCTCTAACACATTCCCCTCCCCATCCCCCCTCCTCATATCCTCTCTCGACTTCTCAGTGTTCCCTCTTCCCCCTCTTTACCTTTCTTACACCTTCCCCTTATCTCTTCATCTTCCTCCTCCCTGCTCACCGACGTTTCCTTACCTCCCCACCGAGAATACTGACGAAAAGACATGTAAGGACTGGTCTTTGTTTTAGCTGCTGTTCAGCGTATCTTTTGGTCTCATTTGGCGAAAATTTCGGAAGTAGTCATACCATATCTGTCAACGGCCTTCGTTGTATCTATCATTCTATATATCTAGAGTTATAAGGTATATCTATATATCTGTGGTATCATGTCCGTCTACCTGGAGTCATGAGGTGTATCTATCAAATATACTTCTCAGGTATAACAACCCGCTGGAAGTTAGTATAACTGTCGGTGATCCTGGCGCATATGTCAAGACTTAGCAAACATATCTATCGATGTTATTCAGTATATCGGATGTGAGTTTACTGAGGATATATCTATCGACGCTCTCACGTGTGCCTATCAGGATTATCAATGCTTGTCTATCAGAGTTACAGAGTGCACATCTACATGACCTTGTACTGTCTCCTGAGGGGGCCTACATGGTATCTTCATTGCCATTATGGAACCTTAGGACGCTATCTGTGGAGCTCCTGCAGCTTCAAGACTGCACTCACGCAGGAGCAGGGAAATGGTGGACTCTTGCCCCAAAGGTGACTTCTCAATCTCAGTGCAACCACGTGCAGGTTGAGTCCGGTAACACCCTTTACCTTTCATTCTTTTTCAGTTCGTCAAAGGCGACGCAAGAGCTTGAAGATATATGTTTAATCTCTTCATGAATGAGTTTATGAAGAGACACTAAGCGAGATCACGTGTGTGTGTGTGTGTGTGTGTGTGTGTGTGTGTGTGTGTGTGTCCTCTATTCCTGAGTGGACCCATGGCCAACAAGTAGTAAACAATAAACCACACGGTCTAGCCTTTGGCTCTCCCGCTACGCTCCACACGTCACGAGCCCACACCTCCCCCCCAGCACACTCTCAGTCTGGCTCTCACGTGAGAGGAACACAACGGCCCTCCTGTGTACACGACGGTTCGTGGGGTAACCTTTACCTTAAAAGTCAACACTCACTCACTCCCTCCCTCCCTCGAGGACAAACACCGGGGACCCACGTCTCGACCAGATTGAAAGGTTTAGTGGTGGACCTGTGCCGTTACGCCAACAGGAAACTTATAATACCGTTGTTTCCTTTCTTTTCTACAGTGAGAGCGAAGAAATACCCGAAGCAGGTGTCACACACACGCTTCTCCTGCCACCATAAACAACCTGCAACGCATCATCAGTCAACAACACATCTCTACTACCGCACAAAACGTACACATCAAGACGTGTTCTGGTAAGCTCAACTCAATAGCAGCGTTTTTCGTACTTTCAGTTTCTCGTTCCATGTGCTGGCTGACACGCAAGTATATTGTGTGTGTGTGTGTGTGTGTGTGTGTGTGTGTGTGTGTGTGTGTGTGTGAAGAAGTATATTCCCACAGCTGTTGATCATTCCCATGTGTTTGTTTCAGTGATGAGTGACGATAATGTATGCAGTGTACATGCGTCAGGTGTATTTCAGAATAGTGTTGAGAGACTGAAGTGGACCAAGTCTGTAACATCAAATACCACTTATCCATCACGAGGAATATACCAAGTTTTCATCAGGTATATACCAACGCCATCAGCTGTACCTTCACCAGGTATATACAAACACCATCAGTCATCCCTCGCCAGGTATATACCACCACCTTCAGTCCTCCACCACCAGGTATATACACCATCACCATCAGTCACCCTTCACCAAGACATATACCATCACCATCAGTCGCCCCTCACCAGGTATACACCAAGATCACGTCCGTCATCTAACCCCTTCCCGCCCCTGCCTCACTCCCTCCCTCAACAACCCTCCTCCCACCCCGTCCTGTTTCCCATCCCCCCACTTTCCCACCCCTTCTACTGCGCCTTGGCCAGGACCTTCAAGACGGTCCCACGCTGAGCACTGGAGGAGCACGCGAGGACCACAAGCCGTGTCTCCCTGGCGACACTAATTGCTTATTTGTCAGTTGCTGCTCGTTACTGATGGCTAATTAAGAGTCATGGATTATAACACCAAGAATTTTGATATAGGTTCCTCCCTCCCCTCCCTCTAGCGAAGCCTCCCTAGTGTCATCACCGCCATTACCACCACTACTGGGAGGAGAGGAGGAGGAGGCAGGGGGCGCTTGTAGCAGGAGGGGAGCGCCTACGGTTGAAAGATACACTCCTATGAAGGCAAGGCCTCTGGAAGGAAGAGAGTGACAGGGTTGGTGGAGCTTAGCAGTGCTGGGAAGGAGCTGAGAGTGCTGAGAGGGAGATCGGAAATGGGGAGGGAGACTGGCAGTGCTGGGAAGGAGCTGAGAGTGCTGAGAGGGAGATCGGTAATGGGAAGGGAGACTGGCAGTGCTGGGAAAGAGACTAGTAGTACTGGGAGGGAAACAGGCAGGACTGAGGGAAAGACAAGTAGTGCTCAGTAGAGAGACAGTGGAAGTGTTTTGGGAGACTGGTAACGCTGGGAGGTCGACTAGCAGTGCTGGGAGGGAGACTGAGAGTACTGGAAGGAAGACTGTGAACTGGGAGGGAGACTGACAGAGATAGAAAGGAAGGTTAACAGTGCCGGATGAGGCAGCAACAGTACCTAGGAAAGGGAGAGGATTACGTGTCTCTGGAAGCAGGGAATGGCACTGACGAAGCGGAGGGTGAGAACAGGATGAGATCACTGGCAGTAAGGGTGATCATACGTAGGGAGGGTAGTCGGTACTAGGTAGAGTCACTGATAACCGGGAGAGTGATCGGTGGGTGGTGATCGGTGCTGATCGGTACTAGGAAGGGCGATTAGTGCTAGGAAGGGTGATCATCACTAGAGATGGGGAGGACTGCCAAGAAGGGTGAGCACTGCTCGAGAGGGGGAGTAATACTGCTGGGAAGGGTGATCACTGCTAGGGAGGGGGAGTAACACTGCTGGGAAGGTGTGATCACTGCTTCGTCTACAGCATCAACCTGTTTTAAAAACTAAAAAGGCTGTAATCAATTCACCCCTAACTCTTCTGTCTTCCATGGCGATAAATTTAAGACCTCTAGATAAGGCAAGGTCTGGTGGGGACGATGATCCCAGCTAGAGAGCATGATGATCACTGATGAGAAGGGTGATGATCACTACTGAGAAGGGTGATCACTCCCTCCAAGGTGTTCGCTGTTGGGAAGGGTGATCACTAATGGGAAGGGTGATAACAGGATGATCACAGCTAGGAAGGGTACTCGGTGGTATCAAGGGCCGCTTCAAGAGGTGCCATCCAATCAACGAGCCTTCTACGATAAGGCGGAGGAAGCACTAAGAGGCAATACCAGGTATATTGTTTTGGACAATCACATGTTTACCAAATAGCGTCCTGGCTTCGTCTCTTCGATGTATATCAAGTGACTGTTATATTTCTCTCTTGTGTCTCCCCTGATTTTGTGATTATTTCACGAAAGTGCACTTGGGAACTTATCGTGTTTCATTTTCCCCGTGGACTCATAGGAGTATATATATATATATATATATATATATATATATATATATATATATATATATATATATATATATATATATATATATATATATATGTGTGTGTGTGTGTGTGTGTGTGTGTGTGTCGCTAACCACACGCACAGTTACATTCTCGTGTCAATAACACAACCTTCAAAAAATGAGGTCCACTGAAGAGGAAACGATTCAAAAAAAAAAAATATCTAATCTCCTGCCGCCATCCCCAGCTCAACCACTGTGAATAATTGTACACTGACCAGAAGCACGGTCATGTGCACCACTGAAGACTCGCCATGGTTCCCACCCTCGAGTCAACAGGATACCACTGAAAACATCCAGATAATGAAAATGAAAATAAGACATAGTTTCGTTCTCCATCTGCTTTCCTTATAGCTTCGTTCTCCATCTGCCTCCCTTATATAAGTAGAGTACAATGTGGTTGGATTAGACGTAATTATTCTGTAATAACTAAAATACTTCTAACCTGCAATACACAAACTTAAGAGTATATATTCCATGAAGAATGTGGTACTGAATGCTTCTCTTAAAATCACAAAACGTAAGTGGCTCTCCGCAACCCCGAACAGGTTTGATTATATCACTCCTGACGTCTCACATATCGGCAAAACTACACGTACTTCATACTGAAGGTACTGACAACAGACAAGCGCACGGTGGGTTGTACACACATCACAGACGACCACTACTATCTAAAGCATCACAAATAATAACGCAACCCGCGATACAATATACTTCTTTTTTTTTACTCGCCGCTGGAGAAAGATTACTACTTTTCCCAGCGCCTAAGAATGTCTGTACGTACGGCAGAATAGCTTTCGCTGAGGTGCAACACACAGGCCCGCGGGACAAGAACCTTCAAAGCAACAACCGAATTCCTGCGATAAATCAGTCGAGGGTGGAGAGGGTTGCGTGAACGTTCCGACGCACGTCCGCGGGGCGCCGCCGCCACCACCGCCACGCGCATGCCGGGCTTGTGCGAGCGTGGGAACCTCCGTTAAGACAGGAAGCGCGAGCAACAGGTAGCTCGGCCGCGGTACCTGCCTCACGTAATCGTCTCCTCCTCCCCCCGGCCATGTTCCTCGCCCGCCATCTTGTCCCGTTGGCGTGCAGAGTGACCGCTCGGGGTCCGGCAGGAAGGGCAGCTTGGAGGGCTTCGTCAGGGACTGTTCCCCGGGCAGGATGGAAGGAAGCCACACTTTGTGTTTGGGGAGAGAGGAGGATAGGAACGGTCGGCAACTCCTAGGAGGAGGGAGGGGGTGGTGGGGACGAGGGCAGGGCTTGTCAGGTCCAATCTTGCCTCCGTGGAAAATGTATGCAAATTAGGCAGACCCATTCATTCTCACCATTCCCTTTTTGGAGAGGGGGAGGCAGCGGAATTTTCAATGAAGAGAGCATAGACATTTCCGGCGTGAGGGCCATTCAGGGAACGGGCCTGTGAAACAGCCACTCTCGAGGCGCCAGTCTTTCACAGTTCCCGCCAAACCTGTGTGTCGGTGGGAACGTCCGCTGTGTTCGAGACCTGGTTGCCATGAGCCTCTCAAATTCGCCACAGACAGGTACTGAGGAGCGATCCACTCAGGGCCTGGTGTCTGTGGTCCCTCCCCAACTGTATCATGACGAGAGCCGTGCCAATAACGCTGGCCGCAGTGCTTCCTCGCCTTTTCGGCTGTGAAGGCGAACAATACGGCAGGATATCACTCACTGTAATAATCTGGTCATTATATCGGAGGAAGGATGTCAGACAATGGGTTTGGCATATTCATGGCTCACGGTCATCGGTGGAGGTTAGAAAGAAAAAAAGATTTTCATGGGCGATTCTGGGATACCCGATGGGATAAGAGTGCAGCGAGGGAGGGACGAGAGACCCCCACGTAGCTATTTCCTTCCGGCTGATCCACTTCCCTGGCGTGGACGTTGTCGATGGGGGGGGGGGGGGGGGGAGAGAGAGAGACGCCATGCCCATCGTGTCCTGGGGCTAAGAAGGGCGGGGCACGTGGGAGAGGGAGGGGAGGGAAACAGGCTAGGCGAGTCAAGCGGCACAAGTTACGTACCCCTGCCGCCAACACCACTGAGGAAGTGGAGTGCGCCGGAGGGCTTGCGGACCTGCGGGGCGGGCTCGTGTTGCGAGGTTTTCCTCTCATTACACGATCATATCACGAGCCTCCAGCCCTTAATTTGCCACAACTGTTGCCTCAGCTCACTGGACGTGCTTGGAACTATTTCCTGGTCAGGTGAGGCGGTGGATGGTGTCCCTTGGTACAGCTCCTCCGGGAAGACTGGCTGAGGTGTGTGTATTGTTCTGCAGGGTGGGGGCCACGTATCGCGTCAGCCAGCAGGGAGCCAACACTACCTCTAAGCCTGGCTGCCCTCTGGTCTAACTACAGGTGCAGAAATAACTAAATAAAAGGTTAAGTATTTGTCTTGTTGATGGGATGATAACGCATTGCGAGAGCTAACTGTAATCAGGCGACTAAAGAAGCGGACAAAATATGGATGTTACCAAGGACAATGTACATGACAACTAGGGATGTGGACGTAAGGAAATGAGTGACGTCTCTTCGTCTGTTGTCATTAACGTGGGAAATGGCAAAGATATATATTGCAAGACAACCTGCAATGCACATCCACACACTTTCACTCATGTTGACATGCAATTTGTGCTTGAAACTTTCTCGAGTCTTTGCCCTAACTATCCTATTAAGCAATATACACCATCAATTTCCAAGAGCTATAAACAAGTATTTGTATCTATGGCATATGGATGTCTCATTTCAGTCCCTTTCATGTAAGGAAAGGGTTTATCTTACTCCTCCTGCATAGAGACAGTCATCCCCAAGTAACTTACCTTCCCCCCCCCAAAAAAAAAGAGAGAAAAATAAATGATATTTGGTAGTACAGGATCTACGTCACCCTGACCCTCAGTCAACACTACGGGAGTATTATGAATAATTCCACAAGCAACTCAAGCACAAGTAACATCTGGCAAACAAGCGTCAGCAGAAGCTCCACCCACATGGACATCTCTCACCCCCCATCACTATTGCTACACAGCCTATCATGAACAGTCTTGTGAATCACACACACATCTGCACTTGCAGTGTGGGGTGCGGGAGAGAAAATTACTGACTCACAAATTTTACCTTCAAAAGTCAATGTGACAGGAAGGCGCAAACTATGGGAGTCGTGGACTTGAAAAGTTGATCAAGTCTGCTCTTAAATATATATATAGTCCTGCTCTCAACCATTTTATGCCCAAACCAGCGCTCTCGGTCGCACACAGGCACTCCAGACTGAAAATAACATAACACAAATGACTCTCTCAACTCTGCCACTAGGAAGGGTGGCAATGCAGCCACTGTGATTCAACCTGAAGGTAGCAGAAGATAAATGGAAGACACAGTGAGATTCCTATATTCCCCATCTCGTCGTCAGGCGGATGAAAAGGAAGTCTCACTGTCAAAATCAAACTTGCATGAACACTGTGCCTTAGGTTTGCAGATATCCAATTATATCCTGCGCCATGCATCACTCTCTTGTCTGGAAATTAATCAACAGGTCATGGTAACATTTTATTTTCTGCATGACGGTAAAAAAGAAAAGAATTCAGATAAAAATGAAAATGGTGCCTTTTGTAAAAAATCTGCTGTAAGTTTTTCACTGCCTCTCATGTGATAAGAACAGTTACATGAAAACTGATGTACGTGTCATGAGGACGTTTCAAAATGATTCATACCATCAGGTCCTCCTAATGATAATAAGTACAGTCCGTGGTTCGTGACCTTTTTGATTGGGGTAGTACTAAACTTCCCTTCCTCTACGTACCTCCTTACATCTCGAGCCGCGGTTTAACACTCAAATATTTAGGCCTTGAATAAATCTTATGTGTATGAAACTGCTTAAGGAAGAGGAATACGTGTCCAACACACATTTGTGCAACATTCCACATCATACGGTCATATTCACATTCCTTCTATCACTTAAGATTGCAACCTCGAAGACTAACACGGGGTTGAATGAGGATGGATCCCACGCACCACTGCGTCAGATGATGCCCAGCTGTTATAAACCCCGCTGACCCTAGGTAACAATACATCTATGGCAGGAATAAACTGCAATATGTGCAGCGGCACTTCTCTGTGAGGCTAACACAGTGTACCTGGGTTACAATGCCATGGAAGATGCAGTTATTGAGGCACATCAGTATGGTACATAAAGTGTTTTCTATTCGTTTTCAATTTAAGAAAAAAAAATCATTATAAAGGAACGTACTTCTAAAACTGAACTATATCAAACTCCTTAATTACTACGGTACGACCACTGAGTATAATGGCTTAGTGTCTCTGGCCCGATCCCTGAGGGGCATATAAACGCTAGGCTCAAGCACTGTTGCAGTATCATATAAGCTCTGGCCTTCCAAGCTTCCAGGTTCCCGCTGGTGGCAAGTTCCTTTGTCACTCCCGTTCACTTCTCCATACTTGGCGGTCGACCAGGACGCAAAGTTCCCAGTCAAGAACGTTCACCCATGGCAGGCAGGTGACGTGTGTGTGTATATATATATATATATATATATATATATATATATATATATATATATATATATATATATATATATATATATATTATCCCTGGGGATAGGGGAGAAAGAATACTTCCCACGTATTCCCTGCGTGTCGTAGAAGGCGACTAAAAGGGAAGGGAGCGGGAGGCTGGAAATCCTTCCCTCATTTTTTTTTTTTTTTTTCCAAAAGAAGAAACAGAGAAAGGGGCCAGGTGAGGATATTCCCTCAAAGGCCCAGTCCTCATCCTCTGTTCTTAACGCTACCTCGCTAATGCGGGAAATGGCGATTAATATAAAAATATATATATATATATATATATATATATATATATATATATATATATATATATATATATATATATATATATATATATATATATATATAGCAACATTCTCCACTCGGCGTGCAGGGACTCGAACCTAGCGCATCAAAATGATAGACTAGAGAACTATATCCCTAAGGAGAGAGAGAAAGAATACTGGCCACATATCTCTACCTGCGTAGAAGGCAACTACAATGGGCGGGATCAGGGAGCTGGAAATCCTCCCATTCTGAATTATTTTCCAAAAGAAGGAACAGAGGAAGGAGCCAATCTGATTCATTTTTGCTAACCTGTGAACTGGCAAATATGAATGAAAGTATATATGTATAAATATATATATATATATATATATATATATATATATATATATATATATATATATATATATATATATATATACCCTGACGATAACACCATAGCAATCTCACAACATCTTATCTCTCTGCTAACAGGCTGCTCTAAACCTGAATTAGTATAATCAAAGGACTAACTCAGGAATAATCATTGAGACCAATAACTTAAACGGCACAACAAAACTCAAGGGAACAATTCGTATCGTCAGGAGAACGAATGAAGATCATGCGGTGGTCTCGACCCTAAACTGATTTGACCACAGTCATGAGGAACAAATGTAGAGCCAGTGAGATAAAGAGCAATAGTGCAGGTCATCTTTTCCTGGTTCTGTTCTGTCCTGAGAACCATGATATACATACGCGATCTCCCTGGGCTAGACCTCTCTCATCATACATATCAATAAAGGAAAACATTACCACGTAACGTACTGTCTTCTGTCCGTCCTAAAGTAGGATTAACAATTCCCAAATTGTACTTCATTATCATCTAAAGCTCAGACTACCAGCATACAATTATACAGTCTATTCCATAGTTTGGTTGTTATATATAAAGAAGAGAAGCTCCCACACAAGCTGATCACAGCTCACAGGCCACCCAGTGGAGGGGAGGCCGACACACGCCCCTGCTCCTGCCGATGGGTGGCCTCGCGGGGCAGGTGTGTTCCCATAGCCGACGTCCCAAGACGTTCCCACGCCACGGTGCGAGGAAGGACGCCGCGACATGCTCCGTTCTCCTCCGCCAGCCATGCCTGCTTCGCCTGCCATTCCCACAGTCGACGTCCGTCCCCGCTACACTCTCAACAGTCAGTCTCCCTGAGCCAGAGCTGAACCCCGTACGTATGAAGCGTGTCCTCGAGGCGAGGGCCGAGTGAGCAATAGCGGGGGTGAGGTACGGCTGGCTGCCGTGCTGTGCGTGGCAAGGCTACAGGGGCGTCACCTCTGATCCCGGGGCCATTCATTCGGCCGGAAGCCAGCTAACATGCGCCAACCCCGTGCGCGTTATGACTGCACGCTGAGGCATCTTCCTTCTCATTTATCAGCTTATCTGACCTGATTGATACGCTTTCGCACCAGCCAAACACCCGGGGCAAGCAGCAACACCCGCGTCCCTGTCAGCAGGTACACCATATCAACAGACTTTCCTCCTATCACCCTCCTCACCAACTGTTCTTATATCTCACTCCCCTCCCTCTCGTCCTCTTCCCCCATCCGCCCCCTGTAAACCTCCACTGAGAGTACGGAGGTACTGAAGGTCACAACGCCTTGAGCAGGTGGTTTCCCATAGACAGATTCGCTAACATTTTCCCACAGCGTCTTAAATTGGTAGTTTCGGACGCGATGTTCCGGTGCGAGCAGTGCGATATGCTTGCTGGGTCGGCGCGACCGTCTCTCTCTCTCTCTCTCTCTCTCTCTCTCTCTCTCTCTCTCTTTGGGGGAAGGGGGGATGGGAAGTGTGTACAGCAGGCTTGATGATGTACACGAGGCGTGGATGATTACATGACATTTATGATATACTTTCCATATCAACTCATAATTCAGGCTTAAGTAGAGAGAAATGAAGTTCTCAACGAGTTTTATTAACCAACACAATTCCACACCCCTGACCCTGAGGGGAGGATCTGAGCAATTCTGTTCAGGATATATTCTCCCTCAGCTGTGGTGGATGTCCTTGACTGAACATTAGCTATATTCATAACTGCGCTTCATTTAGCAAAATCATTGCTCTAGAATAGCTTTATATATATATATATATATATATATATATATATATATATGTGTGTGTGTGTGTGTGTGTGTGTGTGTGTGTGTGTACAGAATACATGAACGTACGTAGTGCATGCGTGTATAAAGTTTCATTGGTTGCCCAAGTAAGAAGAGACTCTCAAGTGTTCCTCACACCCTACCAACGATACACAGAAGTGAAGCTCAAGTCTGGTGGAGGTGTATTTCCATAAAGTTCTCAGAGAAGCACTTGGACCATCGCCTCTTCACGAGCCGTTCATTTAGTATTCCCGAACGCTTACGTGTATGAATTTAAAGAGTGAATTACGTCATCGTGACAGTCTACCTTTACGTAAACAAGTTCCACAAACTAAACTGCATCAAGAGAAAATAATCCTTTTAAGAAATATCTTGTTTTAGGTCGGGAGGGGCAAACTCTAGTTACAGTTACTATTTGCAAGAAATCTGCATCACACCAGGGAAATACAACTTGCATCCTCCTCAACCATAATTGATTTATGATGTAAAGACCGTCTTGGAGGGGTAATGTTAACCTTATTAAGAATCAATGCTCACTCCAAACTGGCGGACCGACACAATATTTAAAGAGAATCTAATAACTTGTTTTACTTCGTACTGGATGTTGCTTTGTTATGTTATATTTAGTGAGCTGTTTCCTTCATTGCATCTATTAAAATGTCTAGTACTTTTTGGAAAAAAGTTGTTCATATATATATATATATATATATATATATATATATATATATATATATATATATATATATATATATATATATATATTTACCTTTGTAGTGTACTATAAACATCTATATGCAACACTGGCTATTCAGTGACTGGTGTATCTTATTTACATTCATATATTCAAGTAGACTGAATTTTACCCAAGAATGTCAAGTGTCATTCTAAGGAAAACCCATGAAGGAAAAATAGTTCCTGCAAAGAATTATTACTGATATGCAGTACTGTGTAGTTCATCATCTCACTGCCCAAGTCGGACACGTTTTAATCAAGCCACTAATGCATAATGAGTTTTACATATTATCATTAATAGTAACTTCCATAATCATGGTATGGCGATCAGCTTAAACTGATTATTCCAAAGTTATGGTAGATATTAAACTTACAAGTGACTGTCAGCAAGGATATAAAGCTTAGCTTTGGTCACCAGCTTTCATTTATGTTCAGTATGGATTCATTTATGAATTATAATTATGCACAAATTCTGTAATGAAAGCAGAACTTCCGATATAGGAAGAGGATTAGTGTGGCAAAATATACACAGTTTTGCTTTCCATTCATAGCTTAGTTTATGATAACTGAAGCCAGACGAATACATGTTGCTAGACATAATTCTGAGAGTACCTATGTATATCATTTACCATCTCAACCGTAATTACCGGTGTCTGAGCAATACATAAAGTAATTTCAGTTTGAAAGGGGATGACAGAAAGGTGGTGTACAATCGGAACTGTTTTATTAACAAGATAACAAAATAAATATTGTATTACTTCTGTATGAAAGACAATTATCACAGTGTATATCACAGCGCGGCATGGCGCAGCAGGCGAGCCGCTCATCTCTCGTGTAGAGTGCACACTGGGCGAACAGCAGCTGGCGGGGCACCGGCAGTCAGGTACTGAGGAGCGATGACGCTGGCACACACCACACTACCAGGGCCGCCACATAGGGCTGCCTGACGGGACGCCTACGCGTTCAGGGGCAGTGGCAACCTGCTTGGGCGGGCTGCTGGGCTTCACGCTGACGGCGGTGGGCTGCGGAGACAACACGACGGGTAGGCTGGTCGGGCTGGGTTTTGTCTCCGGGCTGGCTGGCGGGGTGTACACTCTGGGCACTGTCACAGTGATGGGGGCCATGGTCGTGGGCGTGGACGTGGGAGTCACCGCTGGAGTAATTGGGGCGGCAGGTTGTGGCACAGAGATCTTGTCCAGCTGGCTGATGCAGTTGCCAAGATGGGACAACAGACGGGTCGAGACGTGGATATCAACACCTGGCACAGAGGTCACGAATCGGGACACTTCGTTGGCACAATGTGTAAATCCCGCTCGGAACTTGTCGTGGGCGTGGTTGTGGGAAGGCAGGGCAAGGGCGTGGTGCTGCTTCAGTTTCCGCAGGTGACGGACCGTCAGCTCCAACACATCGGCCTTCTCCAGTTTAGTGATGGTCTCGCCCTCAGACTGAAGGGCTCCAACCATCAGATCCTTGAGTTCGTCGAGGCACTTGTTGATGCGAGCCCTCCGCTTACGCTCTAACATGGGCTTCATCACCTTCCGGTATTGGTAGGTACGGGACAGCGGCTCCACATCCTCAACGTTCACTTCGTATGTTGACGCCATAGTGCTAGTCGGCGTGTGTCTGCACAAATATCCAGTAAGGCACAGTTGATGCTCAAGGGAAGCTGAGCGAGTGTATGTTGGGACACCCAAAGCTCCCGAGTAATTTATACCCGCAGTGGCTGAGGTTGCCATCGGTCGCCAAACACTACCGCAGAGGGGCTTCAAAGGGACACGAAGTAATATACGTCGACCATACTTCTTCATTTTACTGTTGGAGCAAAAGCGAAATATGCTTGCAAATGTGCGGTGCGATACACACTGGAAGGTGAAGAGTAACGTAGATAAAACAACAAACGATAAATACTATGTGGCGGCAAATGGCAAGAGTGTGTCGGAATGTGGCTGCACCGTGGGAACAGGCGCGTTCCCACAGCCGGGCAGCGCGCACACCTGCACCCTGACTCGTGCCCGCTCTTGCCAGCGCTCGCCACACGCGTTCTCTCTAACTCATTATCGACACTTCGTTTATAAACCTGTTGGCGTTCTTTCTACACATATACATTTCTAGCACATCTCTTCAGGGATACCTAACGCAAACAATATCAATACTCTCTGCACTTGCTTATTATAATCATTCTTGGATTCCTATACAGCAGTATGTAGTAGCTTACTGGTGTCAGACACACTATGAAGCACTCAGTACGTATATTATTATTAAGACTCATTCCCCGTATCTAGTGGGAGACTACTGGGTTTTAGTATCTTTTCAGCTTTCTCTCATTTCTCTTGCTAATAAGGTGAAGAAGTTGTGGGACGTATTACCAGGCTATGGGGAGTCGTGGGATGTTTATTGGTGAGTGTGGTGCGTGGGGAGCGTGGGACAGTGGGCGGGCGGTTGGTCGCTGGTCTGTTATGGTGTCACTCTGGATAACTACGACCGCCGCCTTCTTCGGACAGCCATCCAACCTTCCATAATACTTCTTTACTCTCCTCTCCCCCTCCCTGTCTCTCTCTCTCTCTCTCTCTCTCCCTCTTGCACGTAGGGGAAACCGTTTTAAATTTGAGCTATCTTTCAATGGAGTCACAATAGCGGGCAAGGCGAGGAGCCCAAGTGGTTTATTAATGAGATAATGGTGTTGGTTGTCCCATATACCTGTGGGTGGCGGGGACATGGCACCCGCAGATCAACAGGGCGCTGGGCACAGGCTGGCGGCGGCGGCCCGCCCTCCCTCCCTCGCTCTGGGCCTTCTGCTCTGTACTTGTTCCCTCCTCCTTGACTTCTTACCGCCTCGTGATGTCTCAATCTCCGTCATAATCCTCGCTCTATGTCGGGTAATAATTACGCTAGCTACACTAAGGATGTGTGTGCCATGAATATAGGGAGATAAGAATCACGGCGAAAGGTTATGATGGCTGTGGCTGGCGGTAAACCGACAACTCCCACGTGGACAGCACACACAACTGCCGACTTGTGTGGCGCCCGCAGGCCACCAGACCTGGGCCAACATCACTAGCAGAAAAAAGATTAACATAAAACCTATAAGGACCTTGAGGACTTGCTTGTTTAAAACGCTAAGGTCTGGAGGGGAAAAAAAGAACATTATTGCAGAAGGTGAATTATTCAGAACACAAACGATAAAACGATGTGTTTGAATTTATTCTAAAATAAAAGAAATTGTCCTATATAACTATGCTGTGCTTTCCAGGCGAGGTTTCCTTCCCACGTTATGAATGGTCGCATTCAGTCACCCGGTTAACTCCCGAGACACGAGACAACTTGTCTTAAAGCAAATTGAATTACTCGAGACGAACAATATATCGATCACGAGTGAATGAAGTTGATCGAAAAAAATTGGAACGCTTTATCAAAAAGAAAAAAGAAAATAAATCCCCATCAGTTTATGGTCTGGTGTGCCCCTCCGCTCCAGCTCCCCTTTTTAAAACATTTAGTTAAACCCTCTGTCATGTATATCCCCCACACAAGAGGTTTCTAAGAACCACAGTATTTTCAATATACGTATAAAACGTGGGCAAGTGCTTACGGCGAAACGTAGGGAGTGGTGCTTCAGGACTGAGAGAGAGAGAGAGAGAGAGAGAGAGAGAGAGAGAGAGAGAGAGAGAGAGAGAGAGAGAGAGAGAGAGAGAGAGAGAGAGCGTGTGAATGAGAAAAGCGAGCTGCGGGTCGAGTGTGACCGCCCCGTCGCCGCGCACACCCTCTCCTCCGACGCAACAATTTACTGCCAAATTTAACTTCCCTCAACACTTTAAAAGGACACTTAGGTGCACCGTATTTGTAACCTCCTCCTTCCCTGATAATCTCGCTCTAGGTTATGGGTTTTGGTTATGAGGAGGATGTTTTATTTATTTATTTATTTATTCATTTATCTTTTTTTTTGGGTGGGGGTAGAGGGGCAATGAAAACGGGCGGAGACCGTGAGAGCAGTCACGGCTGACGGCGGGCCACACGTCATGCACTGATTTCATTAGCAGCCGCCCCACCATGCGCCAGCCGACCCCTCGCACGTGAACATCCGTATGCTGGCGGTCTGACAACACGTGCACTATGCTTATACCCTCGACGGTTGTATGTGCTGCACGTGACCTTATGCTGGTCACGCGCTGAGCACGTGGCCTCATGCTAATGGCGTGTGGTGCGCGTGCACGCATATGCTGTCTTATGCTTGGTAGGTGGCGGGGGGGGGGGGGGGTACGACATGCAGCAGCAGCAGGAGACAAATCGTGATGACCTCACGGCTGACGCCACCACAACATCCGGGACACCCACACCCCGCCATCCCTGTACCCAAATGTTCATTCAGATATCATGCACACATTAGCATACTCGGCCATTTACAGACACACGGACGCATCATGCAAACAAAGGCAGGATGTAGCGCATAGAGACAAGCGCAAGTGTGTAATTACCTTTCTTTTTCTGTATGTACCGTACGGGGGAGGGAGATACAATCGGAAACTCGAGGGTTTCCCCCCTCGATGGAACTTTTTCTACCAAAAACTTTCCTCAACTTCTGTATAGCATTCACAGTTTCGTTTAGTTTACTCGTCCATTTACAGACACACGGACGCATCATGCAAACAAAGGCAGGATGTAGCGCATAGAGACAAGCGCAAGTGTGTAATTACCTTTCTTTTTCTGTATGTACCGTACGGGGGAGGGAGATACAATCGGAACTCGAGGGTTTCCCCCCTCGATGGAACTTTTTCTACCAAAAACTTTCCTCAACTTCTGTATAGCATTCACAGTTTCGTTTAGTTTACTCGTCCATTTACAGACACACGGACGCATCATGCAAACAAAGGCAGGATGTAGCGCATAGAGACAAGCGCAAGTGTGTAATTACCTTTCTTTTTCTGTATGTACCGTACGGGGGAGGGAGATACAATCGGAACTCGAGGGTTTCCCCCCTCGATGGAACTTTTTCTACCAAAAACTTTCCTCAACTTCTGTATAGCATTCACAGTTTCGTTTAGTTTACTCGTCCATTACCCCTTACACCACGCAAAAGGCAGAGTTTATATATATATATATAG
Organism: Panulirus ornatus; assembly: GCF_036320965.1. Classification (NCBI taxonomy): domain Eukaryota; kingdom Metazoa; phylum Arthropoda; class Malacostraca; order Decapoda; family Palinuridae; genus Panulirus; species Panulirus ornatus. The sequence continues at coordinate 6,063,699 of NC_092265.1, forward strand.
ATAGATAGATAATATAAAAAGTTCCTCGCTGCATTTCCTGTTCTGATCTCTGGTTGTTCTATCTCTGCAGCTGTTGAAGAACTGTTCTCTGTTAACGTCATCAAACAGGTTTAGAAACTTAAAACTTGTGATCAATTCACCCCTTAATCTTCTTTCTTCCACTGCGGACAAACCCAAAGCCTCAAATCTTTTCATGTAACTCTGTTAATATCTTTATTGACCTCCTCAGGACTTTCTCTATCATCAGTTGAAAGCACGATGACCAAACTTGAGAAGCGAGTTCTAATTCTGGCCTTAAGTGTGACCAGAACAGCTGAATATTTCCTTGTCCATATACTTCAATGCTATACTTATCTCTGCCAGCAAGCTGTGTGTATGTGCGTGTACTGGTAAGGCATAGGTGTATTTGTGCGTGAGAGAGACTGTGTGCATGTTGTATGCTTTTTGATATCTTCACCAACTCATTTTCATTACAATTATTTTTCAATAACATTAATCAATATTTTGTTTTCTCGCCTAGGCTTCGTTGAAATTCTGGCCACCTTGAGGACTTCCGTTCGTGACTGGAGCCTTCCACAAACACACACACACACACCACACACACACACACCACACACACACACACTCACACACACAGACACACAAACGGGGCTGAATCGTCGGGTGGGACTTGACGTTTTTTAACTGGCCATTGCACCTCTCTCTCTCTCTCCTCTCTCTCTCTCTCTTCTCTCTCTCTCTCTCTTCTCTCTCTCTCTCTTCTCTCTCTCTCTCTCTCTCTTTCTCTACTCTTCTCTGCCTCACCCCAGCCTTCCACCACCACCACTGTGGAGTGGGGTGGAGCAGCACCCACCCAGACCAACATCTTCCACCCGACCCTTCCCTTCCCACCGCTTCTCCCTCCCCCTGAATCATCTTTGATTAAAACTGAGTCATGCTTTCGCAGTCTCCCCCAGGGCCTTTATTAAGGGCCAGTTGGGCTTGTTGAGTGGTGGCGACAAGATGCGTTACGCTTGCTGAGTGGGGATGACAAATCTGTTACGCCTGTTGAGTGGCGGTGATATGTCGTGCGTTATGCTTGTTGAGTGGCGGCGATATGCTGTCTTATGCTTGGTAGGTGGCGGGGGGGGGGGGGGGTACGACATGCAGCAGCAGCAGGAGACAAATCGTGATGACCTCACGGCTGACGCCACCACAACATCCGGGACACCCACACCCCGCCATCCCTGTACCCAAATGTTCATTCAGATATCATGCACACATTAGCATACTCGGCCATTTACAGACACACGGACGCATCAT